>NW_020867489.1:0-56679 GCF_003369695.1 Bos indicus x Bos taurus | reverse complement strand
TATTTCAGTTATATACAGAGTATATCATATGAATGCCAGGCTGGATGAAGAAGAAGCTGGAATCAAGATTCCCAGGAGAAATATCAATAACCTCTGATATGCAGATACACCAACCTTATGGTCCATCAAGAACAGATCTTGATGAAAGTGAAAGAGGAGAGTGAAAAAGGTGGCTTAAAGCTCAACATTCAGAAACTAAGATCATGGCACATGGCCCCATCACTTCATAAAAAATAGATGGGGAAACAATGGAAACAGTGATAGATGTTATTCTCCTGGGCTCTAAAATCACTGTAGATTATGACTGCAGCCGTGATGAAATTAAGACAAATGCTCCTTGGAAGAAAAGCTATGACCAACCTAGACAGCATATTAATAGCAGAAACATTACTTTGCCAACAAAGGTCCATCAAGTCAAAGCTACGGCTTTTCCAGTAGTCATGTATGGATCTGAGAGTTGGACTACAAGAAAACTAAGAGCCAAAGAATTGATGCTTTTGAACTGTGGTGTTGAAGAAGACTCTTGAGAGTTCCTTGGACTGTAAGGATATCAAACCAGTCAATCCTAAAGGAAATCAGTCCTGAATATTCATTGGAAGGACTGATACTGAAGCTGAAACTCCAACACTTTGGCCACCTGATGAGAAGAACTGACTCATTGGAAAAGATCCTAATGCTGGGAAAGATTGAAGGCAGGAGGAGAAGGGGATAACAGAAGATGAGATGGTTGGATGGCATCACTGACTCAATGGATATGAGTTTGAGCAAGCTCTGGGAGTTGCTGATGGATAGGGAAGCCTGGCATGCTGCAGTCCATGGGGTCACAAAGAATCGGACACACTGAGTGACTGAACTGAACTGATGGTGTTTATATGGTGCTGGCTTTCCTTTATACTTTTTAAATTTTTTAATTGGAGTATAGTTGATTTTATTTTTATTAGAGTACAGTTGATGGGCTTCCCTCATAGCTCAGTGGGTAAAGAATCTTGCCTGAAATTCAGGAGATCTGCGTTCTATTCCAGGTCGGGAAGATTCCCCTGGAGAAGGAAATGGCAACCCACTCTAGTATTCTTGCCTGGAGAATCCCAGGGACAGAGGAGGCTGTCAGGCTGCATTCCATGGGGTTGCAAGAGTCAGCATGACTTGAGCAACCAAAGAGAGAGAGAGAGAGACTTTGCATAGAAGTTAAATAAGCAGGATGATTAATATATAGCCTTAAAGTACTCCTTTCTCAATTTGGAACCAGTCTGTTGTTCCATGTCCAGTTCTAACTGTTGCTTCTTGACCTGCATACAGGTTTCTCAGAGGCAGGTAAGATGGTCTGGTACTCCCATATCTTTAAGAATTTCCACAGTTTGTTGCGATCCACACAGTCAAAGGCTTTGGCACAAGTAGATGTTTTTCTGGAATTCTCTTCCTTTCTCTATGATCCAAAAGATGTTGGCAATTTTATCTCTGGTTCTGCCTCTTTAAAAATCCAGTTTATACATCTGGAAGTTCTCTGTTCATATACTGCTGAAGGCTAGCTTGAAGGATTTTGAAAATTACCTTATTAGCATGTGAAATGAGTACAATTGTGTGGTAGTTTGAACATTCTTTGCATTACCCCTTTGGGACTGGAATGAAAACTGACCTTTTCCAGTCCTGTGGCCACTGCTGAGTTTTCCAAATTTGCTGGCATATTGAGTGCAACACTTGATAGCATCATCTTCAGGATTTGAAATAGCTCAACTGGAATTCCATCACCGTCCACTAGCTTTGTTCGTAGTGATGCTTCCTAAGGTCCACTTGAATTTGCATTCCAGGATGTCTGGCTCTACGTGAGTGATCACAACATCAATGGTTATCTGGATCACTAAGATCTTTTTTGTATAGTTCTGTGTATCTTGCCACATCTTCTTAATATTTTCTGCTTCTGTTATGTCCACAGCATTTCAGTCCTTTATTGTTCCATCTTTGCATGAAATGTTCCCCTGGTATTTCTAATTTTCTTGAAGAAATCCCTTTTCTTTCCCATTCTAATTGTTTTCTTCCATTTCCTTGCATTGTTCACTTAAGAAGGCTTTCCTATCTCTCCTTGCTATTCTTTGGAACTCTGCATTCAGATGGATACATCTTTCCTTTGTCCTTTGCCTTTTGCTTCTCTTCTTTTCTCAGCTATTGGCAAGGCCTCCTCAGACAACAATTTTGCCTTTTTGCATTTCTTTTTCTTGGGGATGGTTTTGATCACTGCCTCCTGTACAGTGTCACAAACCTCCATCCATAGTTCCTCAGGTACTCTATTAGATCTAATCTCTTGAATCAATTTGTCACTTCCACTGTATAATTGTGGGGGACTTAATTTCAGTCATACTTGAATGGCCTAGTGGTTTTCCCTACTTTCTTCAATTGAAGTCTGAATTTTGCAATAAGAACCTCATGATCTGAGCCACAGTCAGCTCTTTGTCTTGTTTTTGCTGATTGTATGAAGCAAATAGATTTTGCAATGTTGTTCTTTACAGCATCAGACGTGACTTTCACCACCAGACACATCCACAGCTGGTTGTTTCCACTTTGGCTCAGCCTCTTCATTCCTTCTGGAATTATTTCTCCACTCTTCTCCAGTAGCATATTGGGTATCTACCAATCTGGGGAATTCATCTTTCAGTGTCATATCTTTGGCCTTTTCATATTGTCCATGGGGTTCTCGGCAAGAAGTGGTTTGCCATTCACTTCTCCAGTGGACCACGTTTTCTTAGAACTCAGTTTCATTGAGTTAGACAAGGCTGTGATCCATGTTATCAGTTGGGTTAGTTTTCTGTGATTGTGGTTTTCATTCTGTCTGCCCTCTGATGGATGAGGATAAGAGGCTTGTGGAGCTTCCTGATAGGAAGGACTGGCTGTGGGGGAAACTAGGTCTTGCTCTGGTGGCCAAGGTCCTGTTCAGCAACTCTTTTTTTTTTAATTGACAGATAATTGCTATACAGAATTTTGCTGTTTTCTGTCAAACCTCAACATTAATCAGCCATAGTTATATATATAACCCCTCCCTTTTGAAACTCCCTCCCATCTCCCTCCCTATCCTACCCCTCTAGGTTGATACAGAGCCCCTGTTTGAGTTTCCTGAGCCATACAGCAAATTCCCATTGGCTATCTATTTTACATATGTTAATGTAAGTTTCCATGTTACTCTTTCCATACATCTCAACCTCTCCTCTCCTCTCCTCTCCCCATGTCCATAAGTCGATTCTCTATATGTGTTTCTCCATTGCTGTCCTATAAATAAATTCTTCAGTACCTTTTTTTAGATTCTGTATATATGTGTTAGAATATGTATTCATTTTTCTCTTTCTGACTCACTTCACTCTGTATAATAGATTCTAGGTTCATCCACCTCATTAGAACTGACTCAAATGCATTCCTTTTTATGGCTAAGTAATTTTCCATTGTGTATATGTACCACAACTTCTTTATCCATTCATCTGTCAATGCACATCTAGGTTGCTTCCATGTTCTAGCTATTGTAAATAGTGCTGCAATGAACAATAGGGTACATGTGTCTCTTTCAATTTTGGTTTTCTCAGGCTATATGCCTAGGAGTGGGATTGCTGGGTCATACGGTGGTTTTATTTCTAGTTTTTTAAGGAATCTCTGTACCATCTTCCACAGTGACTGTATCAATTTACATTCCCACCAACAGAACAAGAGTGTTCCTGTATCTCCACACCCTTTCCAGCATTTATTGTTTGTAGACTTTGATGAGGGCCATTCTGACTGGTGTGAGGTGATATCTCATTGTTGTTTTGATTTGCATTTCTCAAAGAAATAGAGGAAAACAACAGAAGGGGAAAGACTAGAGATCTCTTCAAGAAAATTAGAGATACCAAGGGAACATGTCATGCAAAGATGGGCTTGATAAAGGACAGAAATGGTATGGACCTAGCAGAAGCAGAAGATATTAAGAAGAGGTGGCAAGAAGACACAGAAGAACTGTACAAAAAAGATCTTCATGACACAGATAATCACGATGGTGTGATCACTCACCTAGAGCCAGACATCCTGGAATGTGAAGTCAAGTGGGCCTTAGAAAGCATCACTATGAACAAAACTAGTGGAGGTGATGGAATTCCAGTTGAGCTATTCCAAATCCTAAAAGATGATGCTGTGAAAGTGCTGCACTCAATATGCCAGCAAATTTGGAAAACTCAGCAGTGGCCACAGGACTGGAAAAGGTCAGTTTTCATTCAAATCCCAAAAAAGGCAATGCCAAAGAATGCTCAAACTACTGCACTGTTGCACTCATCTCACACGCTAGTAAAGTAATGCTCAAAATTCTGCAAGCCAGGCTTCAGCAATACATGAACCGTGAACTTCCAGATGTTCAAGCTGGTTTTAGAAAAGGAAGAGGAACCAGAGATCAAATTGCCAACATCCATTGGATCATGGAAAAAACAAGAGAGTTCCAGAAAAACATCTATTTCTGCTTGATTGACTATGCCAAAGCCTTTGACTGTGTGGATCACAATCAACTGTGGAAAATTCTGAAAGAGATGGGAATACCAGACCACCTGACCTGCCTCTTGAGAAATTTGTATGCAGGTCAGGAAGCAACAGTTAGAACTGGACATGGATCAGCAGACTGGTTCCAAATAGGAAAAGGAGTACCTCAAGGCTGCATACTGTCACCCTGCTTATTTAACTTCTATGCAGAGTACATCATGAGAAACGCTGGACTGGAAGAAGTACAAGCTGGAATCAAGATTGCTGGGAGACATATCAATAACCTCAGATATGCAGATGACACCACCCTTATGGCAGACAGTGAAGAGGAACTAAAAAGCCTCTTGATGAAAGTGAAAGAGGAAAGTGAAATTTCCATTCTATTCAGTAACTCTTTAATCCAATCTTCTGCCGATGGGTGGGGCTGTGTTTCCACCCTGTAGTTTGACCTGAGGCCAAACTATGGTAGGGGTAATGTCAACCTTCTCCAAAAGGACTTATGCCGGCATGCTGGGCCTTCTAGGACTGCTACAGTCAGTGCCTCTAATCCCAAGGCAGGTCACTGTTGACCAAACTTCTGCCAGAGATGCCCAAACACTCACAGACAAGTCTGGCTCAGTCTCTTGGGGAGGTCACTGCTCCTTTCTCCTGGGTCCTGGTGCACACAAGGTTTTGGTTAGCCCTTCAACAGTCTCTGTTTCCCCCATCCTGTGGAAGTTCTATAATCAAATCCCACTGACCTTCAAAGTCAGATTCCCTGGGGATTCTCAATCCCTTTGCTGGATTCCAAGGTTGGAAAGTGATGTTATGGCAGAAAGTGAAGAAGAACTAAATAATCTCTTGATGAAATTCAAAGAGGACAGTGAAAAAGTTGGCTTAAAGCTCAACATTCAGAAACTTAATATCATGGCATCCAGTCCCATCACCACATGGCAAATAGATGGGGAAACAGTGGAAACAGTGGCAGATTTTATTTTGGGGGGCTCCAAAATCACTGCAAATGGTGACTGCAGCCATGAAATTAAAAGATGCTTACTCCTTGGAAGGAAAATTATGACCAACCTGCTGCTGCTGCTGCTGCTAAGTCACTTCAGTCATGTCCGACTCTGTGTGACCCCATAGATGGCAGCCCATCAGGCTCCCCTGTCCCTGGAATTCTCCAGGCAAGAACACTGGAGTGGGTTGCCATTTCTTTCTCCAATGCATGAAAGTGAAAAGTGAAAGTGAAGTCACTCAGTCGTGTCTGACTCTTAGCGACCCCATGAACTGCAGCCTATCAGGCTCCTCCATCCATGGGATTTTCCAGGCAAGAGTACTGGAGTGGGGTGCCATTGCCTTCTCTGATGACCAACCTAGACAGCATATTAAAAAGAAGAGACATTACTTTGCTAACAAAGGTCCATCTAGTCAAAGCTATGGTTTTTCCAGTAGTCATGTATGGATGTGAGAGTTGTACTATAAAGAAAGCTAAGCACTGAAGAATTGATGCTTTTGAACTGTGGTGTTGGAGAAGACTCTTGAGAGTCCCTTGGACTGCAAGGAGATCCAACCAGTCCATCCTAAAGGAGATCAGTCCTAGGTGCTCACTGGAAGGACTGATGTTGAAGCTGAAACTCCAATAATTTGGCCACCTGATGTGAAGAGCTGACTCATTTGAAAAGACCCTGATCCTGGGAAAGATTGAAGGTGGGAGGAGAAGAGGATGACAGAGGATGAAATTGTTGGATGGCATCACCGACTCAATGGACATGAGTTTGAATAAACTCTGGGAGTTGGTGATGGACAGGGAAGTCTAGCATGCTGCAGTCCATGGGGTCACAAAGAGGTGGACACGACTGAGTGACTGAACTGAACTGAAGGCTGGGAAATCTATTGTGGGGCCTAGAACTTTCACTACAGTGTAAGAACTTCTTTGGCATAATTTTTCTCCAGTTTGTGGATTGCCCACCCAGAAGCTCCGTAGTGGGGCTAATGTCGACCTTCTCCAAGAGGATTTATGCCACATGCCATGCCTCCCACAGCTACTGCTGGCAGAGCCCCCGTACCCATGATAGGCCACTGCTCACCTGTGCCTCACAGAAGACCCTCAAACTCTCAAAAGCAGATCTGCCTCGTCTCTTGCATAGGTCACTGCTCCTGTCCTTGCTGGTGCTCTTTCCTCCTCCCCCTCCTCTTTCCATCCATTTTGGAATATACCTACATTTTTATTTGAAAAGGAACTCTTTATTGTTTGTTGTTGTTTGTGTCACAAGTACCTTAAACTTTCTGGGTCCAAAATGAACTCCACATTTTCGTCTCCTGTCTACCAAACAATACTATTCCCCTATCCCAAACTCCATCTACAGAGCATCCTGGGTGAGAAGACTCTATCATCTATTATCTATCTGACTTTTCCTCACCAGATTACCCCCCTCCAATATCCAATCAATGAACAAGTCTTTTCTAGGAGGAACTGAGGATATGGATAGCAGACACAGAAACTTAAGGTTTTCATTTCTTTTACTGATCAAAGTTGTAAAAATGAAAGTTATTATTATATTTGATGAAAATTCTTGAGAATAGTAACTCAGAACTGACATGGTTATTGTTCTTCACAATAAGATAAGGAGGAAAAAATCATATTGACATTTTGAGCAGAGCTATTTTTTTAAAAAGCACTTTCAGAAAACTAATATATGTTTCTGTGTGCCCTAAGGGATTGATCTCCAAGACACTCAAACAGTTCATGCTACTCAATGTAAAAACAAAAAACAATCCAATCCAAAAAAAAAAGGGCAGAAGATCTAAATAGACATTTCTCTGAAGAAAACATACAGATGGTCAAAAAAGCACATGAAAAGATGTTCAACACCACTAATAATTAGAGAAATGTAAATCAAAACTACAATGAGATATCACCTCACACTGGTCAGAACAGCCATCATCAAATAGTCTACAAACAATAAATGCTGGAGAGGGTGTGAAGAAAAGAAACCTTTCTACACTGTTGGTGGAATGTAAATTGGTGCAGCCACTATAGAGAATAGTATGGAGGTTCTTAAAAATTTAAAAACAAAACTAAATATAGTTCAGTGATCGCACTCTTGGGATTACCAAAGGGGAAAGTTGGGGGGATGGATATATTAGGAGTTTGGGATTTACATATACATACTACTATATATAGAGAATCCCAGGAACCTGAGAGCCTGGTGGGCTGCCGTCTGTGGGGTCGCACCGAGTCGGACACGACTTCAGCGACTTAGCAGCAGCAGCAGCATATATATAAAATAGGTAAACAACAAGGGCCTCCTGTATAGCACAGAGAACTCTACTCAATATTCTGTGATAACCTATATGTGAAAAGAATGGATATTTGTATACATGTAACTGATCACTTTGTTGTATACCTGAAACTAACACAACATTGTAAATTAACTATAATATAAAATAAACATATTTAAAAAAGCACTTCTGGAAAACTAGTATGACATATATCTCTGTGTGCTCTAATTCTTGATATGAAATTAATTACAATCCTCATTTTAACGTTTATCAAAGTACTCTAAGATATTCAACTCTTAACTAAATAATCTGTTTCTTTATTTTTTGTTTATTTGATTTCCAAGGAATATAACTCTTAAACTTGAAGCCTATGATAATCGCAAAACTTATTTGTATGGAAAATTGGGTTTGTTCACTTCATCACAGAGTATTTTCACATGGTAAATTTTGTTTTGATAGTCTTCAGAAATATTTGTTATAAGAAGTCATAAATTACAGAAAATATACATTTGTCAGGAAAAAAAATAATTTTTTTTTTACTGTAAATGAATTCACCAACCATGATGGTAATTTGTGGAGATAACCAATCCCTCTGAAAATGAACTTAAGAGCCTTGGGATAACTAACCCTCAATTGTAGTATATTGCATATGTTCTCTTATTAAACAAGAAGTATTTTTCCTGGTCTGTCTTACAGCTGCAAAAAATAAAAATCCTCAGATAGATTTTCGCCAAAAAGAGTTCTACGTTTGATTCTTCCATAAGCTTGCACAGTAGCTCAGACATATGCATGGAGTCATGGCCTGTGGACAAAAGCCTGTTTGAAGTAAAGAGTATAAATATGTCTTATTTTTTTTCATACTGTTCCCTTTATCTAGAACAACATCCCCCTAACACTTCTATCTGGCAACCTCCTATCAGCCATTCAACTGTGTGTGTCAGTGTATATCTGTGAGTGTTTGTTCTATTGTCTTTCTTTCTCTCCAGGTAGGACCTACTGCTATTTTTTTCATGTTAAGCTAGTACTTAGATCATTTTTCAACTATAGCACTCGACACATTATATATGTTATTTCTTTGTAGGCCTTTCTATCAAACTAATCCACAAGAATTTTATGGAAGATCCATGTCTTATCATTTTTGGAACCTTAAGGTAAAGCAGAGGAATTAGAGTATAATAGACGTCTAGCTAATAGTCACTGAACTGAAGAAGACTGAATAATTACAGTGGAGTCAAATTATAGAGAGTTTTGAGTCAGGGAGAGGAATTTTGACTTGATGGGGTAGGCTTGGGGGAGCTATTGTGGGAACGAAAGTTTTATAGGATAATAATTCATCTCCCAAACTCCTTCATTGGATCTACCTAATTTGAGAAGTACATAAGTGGTGATTAAAATAAGGTATTATATTTATACCCTAAGCATGAGGATATTTAATAAAACTAGAATGACTAATGCAGCCCAGATTTGTGGCCAAAAATGTTGAGGCTAGTTCTTCTCTGAACTGAACTGATCTACCCAGTCACAGGAGGGGTAGAAGGGTAAGAAGCACTGCCACAACTCCATACCCTAGTGTGCCTGCCGCATGGGAGTCAAAAACAGAAGTGAGGAAGTCATTCACAGCAATATATGTCTCAGAAATAACAAGAGCAAGAAGCAGGTCATGTACGAGGGATGATTTTTAATACCTTATCCTCTCCTAACAGAGGAAGTTGGTCCAGTAATTTGTTTTTCCTGCTATCTATCCAGCTGGGTTATTTTTCCATAAAGTGGACTGAGGGAGAGGTGTTGTCTCCCCTCTGAAAACTACTGTCTCCTTGAAGGCACAGGAACAAGTCTTCATGAAAAGAGGAGAAGGGGAACAAGGGTTCCCTTCTGTATTAGTGCCATCAACCCAACAGGAGAAAGTTTTAGAGCAGCAGCACTGTCCAACAACACGTTCTGCCCTACTGGAAAGAAATATTTATATTTATGCTGCCCAATATGGTAGCCACTAAGCACGTGTGGCTATTGAATACTTGTTAAGTGGCTACATTGAAACCAAATGTTTAACTTTCTTTAATTTAATTAAAATGAGCCACATCTGGCTAATGGTGGCATCCATATGAAAAAGTGCAAGCCTCTAAGAACAGTTCTCAGGTTATTCTGACGGTAATAAGCAGAACAGGCTTAAGGCAGAGGCACTTAGGACAGGAGACAGATTAGTAAAATCTACCATTCACTTGGCACTTTCTGTATGCTGGTCATTGTTTCTGTTGCTAATAGTTTAACATGGATTATGGATTAAATCATTTAATCTTCACAAAAACACAATGCAGTCAATAACTTTATTATTTCCCTCTTTCACAGATAAGAAAACAGTACCCAAAAATCACAGCTGATGAATGGCAGATGTAAAATTTGAACCCTGAAAGTCTGGCTCTGCCTGGGAGAGAAACCACATAGATTGTGGCAGTAACGCAAATGACAGGAGGAAAAAGAAGAGGTAAAGTCAAGATTTTGAAAGAATTAATAGGATATAGCAAATGAGAAAAATGGGTCTACAATCATACCATCACCAACGACATGTTTCACTTCCTATTAGGCTCACGGCAAGATTAAGGTAACATTATGGTCTATTGTCACATCTGAAAAATGCTTTGAGAACAAAAAGTCCCATTAGAGAACTAAGTCACTCTATTTCCAGAGACGTAATAGATAACAATCTAATGATACCACAGTAGATAAGACTATTACAAACTGAAGAAAGAGAACATGAAAACTGTGCTCTGTAGAATTCACCAGTAAGTAATGAGATCATTACCCAGCAGTATTTCAAGGCTTACAATAGCAAGGTTTCTCTCCATTTATTATGGAGAATTAGAGAATAAATCTCCAAATTTTAAAATGAAAGAGGACCCTAGACATGATCTTATCCAATCCCTTCATTTAACCGGTTAAAAAATTATAGAAAAGAGATTTTTATATACTAGAAAAGAGATTTTTTTGAGACACCTGAGCACAGCCTGGGCATTAGATAAAATTAACAAATCATTGGGGCAATTTTATTACACATTAAAAATGGTACTGCTATTATGTGCTTTTGTGTTTTTTTCAGTTAAATGTATTAGAGTTATGCACCAAAGTTCTTAAATATATGTGGCAGTAGTGGGGAGTAATAGGTGAAATAATATTGATAAAATGTTGACAACTGATTAAGATAGATGTTAGACATACAGGAGATTATTAAATTGTCTCTCTGCTTTTGTACATATGTGAAATTTTCCATAATAATATTTTTAACTACAACCTTAAAAAGCCACAAAGAGATAGTTTTTAAAAGGCACAATAACATGTAACAAAATATTCAACTTCTTTTGTAGTAAAAGAATTAGAAATGCTGATATACCATTTAGAAATTATACGGTTGGCAAATATTCGAAAGCTTGGCAGCAGTCTTTTGGGAGGACTATGGGGAAGCAAACACTCTTATGTTGCTGATGGTAACACAGGCTGAACTGTGTTCACCAAAAAGCATGTTCAAGTCCTAAATCTCAGTACTTGCAAATGTGACCTTATTTGGAAATAGGATTTTTATAAGTGTACTTAAGTGAAAATGAGGTCACGCTGTCCTTATAAGAAGGGAATCTGACACAGATGCATATACACAGAGGAAAGTATGTCATGTGAACATAGAGGCAGAGGTTGGAGTGACAAAAATACAAGCCAAGAAATACCAGGAATTGCCAGCAACCCACCAAAAGCTAGGACAAGGCAAGGAAGGATCCTCTCTTAGACTCTTTATAGAGAGCGTAGGCCTGTTATCACCTCAGTTTAAGACTTCTCTAAACTGGTGAGGAACTTCTGGGATGGTTGTATAAGGAGCTTCATAGATTCATAACTATAAATAACTAATGAAAAGTATTTTAAAAACAACCATCTCTGGAATTGTCCTAAAGGCATATGGAAATGAAGAAACCTTTACTCAAGAAGAGCTACTAAAACTTGGCAAAAAAAAAAAAAAAAATGGGGAGAGTCTGTGGTATTTACAGCACACCTGCTCCCTCCCCACCACCAAAACCTCCAACTTATTAGCTCAGCAGTCTCAGTGGGTGTGGCCAAGACGCAAAGCTTTCTGCTACCTCAGCTGCCAATCAAGAAATACAGTTTCTTACCTACTGGGGCAGGTCATCAACATTTCTCATACCTTCCAACTCTAAATTTAGTCCAAGAAGCTAAATTCCTGGTGAATGTAGCCAAAAGGTCAATAGATCCCTTCCGCCACCCAGCACCCAGGATAGAAAGGAAAGAAGCTATTCACAAGAACAGAAAGGTCTAAAATTCTCCCCAAATAAACTGAAATAATTTATTCGAAACAGAGGGCAGAGAAGTTCAAACCTCAGAATGCTCTCAAAAACAATAGCTCCTTTTAATTAACAGCAACAAACCATAGGCCAACTAGTTCACCAGAGAGAAACAGGGAAAAAGCTAAGAGCCCTCCTGAGGTTAGAATAAACCTCAGAGACGGACCTCTAAATCTCCCCTGCTCAAATTTAATTAGATCAGAGTGTAGAGCAATTTATACCCCACAGCACTGTCTAAAGAATAGAGCAATCATCTGGCAATTAGTGGGGCTCAATAGCTTGCTGTGATTAAAAAAAAAAAAAATGAGGCCAAAAGCTTAGCAGTGAAAGAGAAAGTCCCAGAGTGACCGTGCTGCTGGCTATTAGTCGCTCAGAAAAAGTCAAAAAGTTAGTTAGTGGTATCCGACTCTTTGCAACCCCATCGACTATAACCCACCAGGCTCCTCTACCCATGGAATTCTCCAGGCAAGAATACTGGAGTGGGTAACCATTCCCTTCTCCAGGGGATCTTCCAGACCCAGGGATGAAACCCAGGTCTCCTGCATTACAGGCAGATTCTTTATCATCTGAGCCACCAGGGAAGCCAGAGTGACTGTGCACACATCCAACCCTGTACTCAACAAGAAGCAAAACCAAAAGCTTCCCACTATAGGAGATATATAACTCACTAACATTATCTAGCCAAGTAATTAAACAAATAAACAAGCAAACAACAGAAATAAGACCCAGATGCAGTGGAGAATCAGAAACTAGAGTGGTCCATCAACAAAAAATTATGGGACATGCAAAGAAACAGAAAAGACTAACCCATACACAAGAGAAACAAACAGCTGAAAAGTCTGTGAGACAACTCAGATGTCAAATTTAACAAAGACATCAAAGTCTCCTTTGTAAATATGTTCTAAGAACAGAAGACAATCATACTTCAAGATATAAATGAAGCTATGATGAAAATATCTCATTAAATAGAGAAGATAAAGAGATAGAAATTATTTCAAAAAATTAAAAAGAGCCAAATACAAATTCTGGCATTAAAAATACAATAACTGAATGAAAAATTCACTAAAGAGGCTCAACAGTAGATTTGGATGGCAGAAGAAAAATCAGAAAAACTGAAGATATGTTGATAGAGAATACACAATTCAAAAAACAAAAAGAAAAAAACAAGAAGAAAAATGAACAAAGCTTCATAATAAAAACATTCAATAAACAAGGAACAGGAGTTAACTAACTCAACACAATAAAGGCTATGTAAGAAAATCCCATAGCTAACATCACACTCAGTGGCGAAAGACTGAAAGTTTTTTCTATGAGATGACAAGAATGCCTGCTTTTACATCTAATTTGGAAAGGAAAAACTAAAATTATTACTGGTCATGGATAACATGATCTTGGATGTAGAAAAACCTAAGTGCTCCCCACAAAAAAGAAAAAAGCCTGTCAGAATAAATAAATTCAGTAAAGCTGCAGGATATAAAATCGACACAAAAAGAATCAGTTGTGTTTCTATACAATAACAATGAATCATCCAGTGGGGATCATTTTGCAATGTATAAAATTACCAAATCACTATTTTGCATACTTAAAATTAATATACTAAGTCAATTATACTTCAATTAAAAAATCATAATAAATAAATAAGCAATGAAACATCCAAAAAGAAAATTAAGAAAACAATTTTATTTACAATACCATCAATAAGGATAAATTTAGGAATAAATCTGACCACGGAGGTGAAAGATTTGTATTGAAAACTACAAAACACTGCTGAAAGAAAATAAAGAATACACAAATAAATAGACAACCCATGCTCATGGATTATAAGATTTAACCTTGTTAAGATGTCAACACTGAGAATTTCCTAGCAGTCCAGTGGTTAAGACTGCGCTTTCACTGCCAAGGACCTGGATTCAATCCTTGGTCCAGGAGCTAAGATTCCACAAGCTGCGTAGTGTGTGTCCAAAAAAAAAAAAAAAAAAAGTAATACTACCCAAAGCTATATACAGATTTAGCAATCAAAATCCCAGTGTTTGGTCTGTGTTTTGTTTTTGGTTTTTTTGCAGAAATAGAAAATCCATCCTAAAATTTATGTGAAATCTCAAGAGATCTCAAATAGCCAAAATAATCTTAATAAAGAAAAAAGTTAAAAGTTTCATGCTTCCTGATTTCAACACTTATCACAAAGCTGTAGTAATCAAAACAGGGTGGTAATGCCATAAAGACAGGCATATAAAACAATGGAATAAAACAGAAAGACCTCCACAAATATGGTCAAATGATTTTTGATAAGGGTACCAAGACCATTCAATAGGAAAAGGACAGTCTTTCAATAAATGTTATTGGGAACACTGGATATCCACATGCAAAAGAGTGAAATTGAATCTTTATCTTACACAATATATCAAACAATTCAAAATGAAAAGTTTTAAATATAAGACCTAGAAGCATAAAACTCTTAGAATAAAACACAGGGGAAAAACTTCATGACGTTGGATTTGGCAATGATTTCCTGGTTGTGACACCAAAAGCAAAGGTAAAAAAAGAAAAAGCAGTAAACTGAACTACATCAAAATTTAAAACTGCTATGCATCAAAGTACACAATCAATGAAGTGAAAAGGTAACTCATGGAAAGGAAAAAATATTTGTAAATCTATATCTGATGAGGGGTTAATATCCAGTTTATAAACCGCTCTTACAATTCGGCAACAACAAAAAAAACACACCAATGCAAAAGTGGACAAAAGACTTGAATAAACATTTCTCCAAAAACGATATATTAGCACACAAAAAGATGCTTAATATCTCTTGACTAAGGAAATGCAAATCAAAAGCACAATGAAAGATCATCTCACACCCAATAAACTAATGAAAAAAATGGTAAATAAAATATGCTATTGACAGATCAGAAGGAAGAAACAGACAATTCAATAGTAAAAGTTGAATATTTAATTATTCCATTTACAATCATGGGTAGAACATCAGTTTAATATTGAATCAAGTAAAGATCATTCATGGAGAGCAAAACCATTGGGTGAATTTTGTTGGAAAATAAAAGACATGGTCTCAAAAAAACTACCCATATCAGTTCAGTTCAGTTCAGTTGCTCAGTCATGCCCGACTGTTTGTGACTTCATGAATTGCAGCACCCCAGGCCTCCCTGTCAATCACCAATTCCCGGAGTTCACTCACTCTCAGGTCCATTGAGTCGGTGATGCCATCCAGACATCTCATCCTCTGCCATCCCCTTCTCCTCCTGTCCCCAATCCCTCCCAGCATCAGAGTCTTTTCCAATGACTCAACTCTTCCCATGAGGTGGCCAAAGTATTGGAGTTTCAGCTTTAGCATCAGTCCCTGCAAAGAAAACCCAGGACTGATCTCCTTTAGAATGGACTGGTTGATCTCCTTGAAGTCCAAGGGACTCTCAAGAGTCTTTTCCAACACCACAGTTCAAAAGCATCAATTTTGGTGCTCAGCTTTCTTCACAGTCCAACTCTCACATCCATACATGACCACTGGAAAAACCATAGCCTTGACTAGATGGACCTTTGTTGGTAAAGTAATGTCTCTGCTTTTGAGTATGCTATCTAGCGTCAAGGCTGTATATTGTCACCCTGCTTATTTAACTTCTATGCAGAGTACATCATGAGAAATGCTGGGCTGGAAGAAACGCAAGCTGGAATCAAGATTGCCAGGAGAAATATCAATAACCTCAGATATGCAGATGACACCACCCTTATGGCAGAAAGTGAAGAGGAACTAAAAAGCCTCTTGATGAAAGTGAAAGAGGAGAGTGAAAAAGTTGGCTTAAAGCTCAATATTCAGAAAACTAAGGTCACGGCATCTGGTCCCAACACTTCATGAGAAACAGATGGGGTAACAGTGGAAACAGTGTCAGACTTTATTTTTCTGAGCTCCAAAATCACGGCAGATGGTGACTGCAGCCATGAAATTAAAAGACGCTTACTCCTTGGAAGGAAAGTTATGACCAACCTAGATAACATATTCAAAAGCAGAGACATTACTTTGCCAACGAAGGTCCGTCTAGTCAAGGCTATGATTTTTCTAGTGGTCATGTATGGATGTGAGAGTTGGACTGTGAAGAAAGCTGAGCACCGAAGAATTGATGCTTTTGAACTGTGGTGTTGGAGAAGACTCTTGAGAGTCCCTTGGACTGCAAGGAGTTCCAACCAACCATTCTAAAGGAGATCAGCCCTGGGATCTCTTTGGAAGGAATGATGCTAAAGCTGAAACTCCAATACTTTGGCCACCTCATGCAAAGAGTTGGCTCATTGGAAAAGACTCTGATGCTGGGAGGGATTGGGGGCAGGAGGAAAAGGGGACCACAGAGGATGAGATGTCTGGATGGCATCACTGACTCGATGGACGTGAGTTTGAGTGAACTCTGGGAGTTGGTGATGGACAGGGAGGCCTGGTGTGCTGCGATTCATGGGGTCGAAAAGAGTCGGACACGACTGAGGGACTGAACTGAACTGAAGTTTGGTCATAACTTTCCTTCCAAGGAGTACGCATCTTTTAATTTCATGGCTGCAATCACCATCTGCAGTGATTTTGGAGCCCCCAAAAATAAAGTCTGCCACTGTTTCCACTGTTTCCCCATCTATTTCCCATGAAGTGATGGGACCAGATGCCATGATCTTAGTTTTCTGAATGTTGAGCTTTAAGCCAACTTTTTCACTCTCCTCTTTCACTTTCATCAAGAGGCTTTTTAGTTCCTCTTCACTTTCTTCCATAAGGGTGGTGTCATCCTGGAATGTGAAGTCAAGTGGGCCTTAGAGAGCATCACTACGAACAAAGCTAGTGGAGGTGATGGAATTCCAGTTGAGCTCTTTCAAATCCTGAAAGATGATGTTGTGAAAGTGCTGCACTCAATATGCCAGCAAATTTGGAAAACTCAGCAGTGGCCACAGGACTGGAAAAGGTCAGTTTTCATTCCAATCCCAAAGAAAGGCAATGCCAAAGAATGCTCAAACTAATGCACAATTTCACTCATCTCACACGTTAGTAAAGTAATGCTCAAAATTCTCCAAGCCAGGCTTCAGTAATATGTGAACTGTGAACTTCCAGATGTTCATGCTGGTTTTAGAAAAGGCAGACAAACCAGAGATCAAATTGCCAACATCCACTGGATCATCGAAAAAGCAAGAGAGTTCCAGAGAAACATCTATTTCTGCTTTATTGACTATGCCAAAGCCTTTGACTGTATGGATCACAATAAACTGTGCAAAATTCTTCAAGAGATGGGAATACCAGACCACCTGACCTGCCTCTTGAGAAATCTGTATGCAGGTCAGGAAGCAAGACAGAACTGGACATGGAACAACAGACTGGTTCCAAATAGGAAAAGGAATACGTCAAGGCTGTATATTGTCACCCTGCTTATTTAACTTACATGCATAGTATATCATGAGAAACTGGGCTGGAAGAAGCAAAAGCTGGAATCAAGATTGCTGGAATATTACCTATTAATTAAAAAGGAAAAACTATACCTCTACAGTGGAGAAATCTAGAGGACACCACAAATAATTGTGTTATTATTTGGTCATAATAACACAAACAATGAGATAATAACATGTGCCTTCTAATGGGATGCAATAAAAGGTATATAATATCATCTATGTAATAATCTTGCCTGCAAAATTATTAGCTGAAATTTAGTATTCAAAAATAATCAGAATAATTTCAAACTGATACTGTCCACAAAATTATTGGCTTAGACTCTTAAAAATTATCAATATTATAAAATAAATTAAAAGAAATAAAAGAAACATGACACTAAATGCAACGCATTTTGTTTGTTGAGATTCTATATTGAAAGGGAAAAAAACTCAAAGGACATATTTGGAACACCTAGGAAAGTGAGTATAGATAATATTTCTGTATCAGTGTTAAATATCTTGACAAATAAAGTAGGTGGTTATGAAATTATGAAAGAGAATGTCTTTGTAGGTAAGAAATGACAGCATATTTAAGCATGTTATATCCACAACTTACTTTCAAACAGTTGAGAAAAAAAATTTAAACACACATAAACACATATGTAGATAGATAAATTGAACAAATGGGACAAAATGTTATCTGCTGGTAAACCTACAGGGATATATAAATGTTTGTTATATTTTTCTGAAGGTCTGGAATTTTTTAAAATAGATATAAGGTAAGAGCAGAAGGAATGAAAAGCTTAGAGAAAAAGGGATGTTTTCCAAAGCACAAAACCCCAGTGCAAGGGTCAGCATTAGCATAAGCTCTTTTGCTTTCCAGCCCAGGAATATACTTATTGTACCACTGCTGCTGCTGCTGCTAAGTCACTTCAGTCGTGTCTGACTCTGTGCGACCCCATAGACAGCAGCCCACCAGGCTCCCCCGTCCCTGGGATTCTCCAGGCAAAATCACTAAGTTCTCTAAACAACCATATTTTATAGTTCTTTTAAACTCCACTGTGCATTTTACATTATGAGTTTTTAATCACAAACTGGCAGAATCAAGTAAAATGGCAAATTTGTGAACTTAATGTTTCCAGTGTAAGCACAGAAACAAGACTTTAAATTTCAAGCTAGCTAGTAAACTTCCATGCTCAAATACTTTGAATACCACCGAGATAAAGTTTTCATCTTTCAACCGAACTTATAACAAAATCCTTCTTTTCATGCCAATTACTGAGGTTTCTGGATAGGAATGAATGTCCACACAAATGAAGCATGGAAAAAGAAAAGATTTCCTTAATGCTGAAATTATATAGATATCTAAAAATATACATTGAATAGCAACATGAACTCCTTCTGGAGAGATGTCATATCTTATCTCCTTGGTCCCAATGCAGAACCTGGTACTACACACTGTTTATTTACAGTAAAAATCTCATTTCACCATTATTTGATAATGAATCTTTTAGTATTCATAGTAAAGAAGTTTCCATTATGTCAATGTGGGACACAGGAGGACATGTAATACATGACATCACTATTGTATGCCATCATCAGCGTGTTTGTCCTACATTCAAAAAATACACCAGCTTGCCTCTACCTAAATGTACATGTAATGTTGCTTTACTAGAGCATGCTTGGCGCTTGTCTTGGGTAAAATACATATGAATAGATATTCTTCAGGCCTGTGGGATCACTGCTTTTCAAGTATTTAACCACCCTGATTTTTGCTTGTCATGACCACGCCTTTTGTTAATCACTGTTATCCGGTCATCATTGCTTTCTCTCTTACAGTTCAGTTCAGTTGCTCAGTCATGTCCAACTCTTTGCAACCACATGGGCTGCAGCACACCAGGCTTCCTGTCCATCACCAACTCCCAGAGCTTGCTCAAACTCATGTCCATTGAGTCAGTGATGCCATCCAGCCATCTCATTTGCTGTTGGCCCCTTCTCCTCCTGCTTTCAATCTTTCCCAGAATCAGGGTCTTTTCCAATGAGTCAGTTCTTCGCATCAGGGGGCCACAGAATTGGATTTTCAGCTTCAGCATCAGTCCTTCCAATAAATATTCAGGACTGATCTCCTTTAGAATGGTCTGGTTGGATCTCCTTGCAGTCCAAGGGACTTTCAAGAGTCTTCTCCAACACCACAGTTCAGAAGCATCAATTCTTCGGCACTAGGTTTTCTTTATAATTCAACTCTCACATCCATACCTGACTACTGGAAAAACCATAGCTTAGACTATATGGACCTTTGCTGGTAAAGTAATGTCTCTGGTTTTTAACATGCAGTCTAGATTTGTCATAGATTTTCTTCCAAGGAGCAAGCATATTTTAATTTAATGGCTGCAGTAACCATCTGCAGTGATTTTGGAGGCCAAGAAAAAAAAATCTATCACTGTTTCCTCTGTTTCCCCCATTTATTTGCCATGAGGTGATGGGACGAGATGCCATGATCTTAGTTTTCTGAATGTTGAGCTTTAAGCCAACTTTTTCACTCTCCTCTTTCACTTTCATCAAGACACTCTTTAGTTCCTCTTCACTTTCTGTCATAAGGGTGGTGTCATCTGCATATCTGAGGTTATTGATATTTCCCCCTGCAGTCATTGATTCAAGCTTGTGCTTCATCCAGTCCAGCATTTCACATGATGTACTCTGCATATAAGTTAAATAAGCAAGGTGACAATATACAGCCTTGATGAACTCTTTTCCCAATTTGGAACTAGTCTGTTGTTCCATGTCTGGTTCTAAGTGTTGCTTCTTAACCTGCATACAGATTTCTCAGAATGTAGGTAAGGTGGTCTGGTATTCACATCTCTTTAAATATTTTCCACAGTTTGTTGTGATCCACACAGTCAAAGGCTTTAGTGTAGTCAATGAAGCAGAAGTCCTCTATTCTTTCTCCTAATCTATCTTTTCTTTCTTCTACCACTACTTTCAGCCTCTTTTCTGTTTTTCTTTTTCCTTGTGCCCAGCCTACCTTGATCCTTCCTTCTCCCATTCTTTGCTCAATGAAACCACATTCCTTCACATCAAGAAATTGGATGAACTTGACCTCACCTCTGGTAGGCTGCAGTCCATGGGGTCGCGAAGAGTCAGACACAACTGACGTGACTTAACAGCATATGTATGTAAATCCATAAACATACATATAAACCTTATCCCTCTCTGTTGCCTGAATATGAGCTGAATTGTGCCCCCTCCCCCAATTCATATGTTGAAGTCCTAACCCCCAGTCCTCACAATGTGACTGTATTTAGACATAATCTTTAAATAAGCAATTAAGTTAAAATGAGGTCATTAGCATGGGCCCTAAGCCAGTATGACTGGTAGTTTTATAAGAAGAAGAAATTAGGACATAGACACACAGAGAAAGAACTTGGGAAAACATAGCAGGGAAAGACAGCTTCCTAAAAGCCAAGCAGAGAAGTTTCCAAAGAAACTAACCCTGCCAACATCTTGACTCACACTTCCAGCTTCCAGGACTATAAGAAATAAACTTATGTTGTTTAAGTCACAAAGTTTGTGGTACTTTGTTAGTGGAGCCCTAGTAAACTAATGTACTTCCCAATCCTAACCCACAATAATCTCACTATGCTGTCAGTGTATAGCTAAATTGGCTCACACAACATTAGCCTTGTTCATTCTCAGGGCTTCCGTGGTGCTCAGACAGTAAAGAATCTGCCTGAAATGCAGGAGACCTGGGTTCAATCCCTGGGTTGGGAAGATTCTCTGGAGAAGGGAATGGCTACCCACTCCAGTATTAGCCTCATTTTTTCATTATAGTCCTAGATCTCCGTTCTGAGATTGAGTCCCAGACACATGGGACTGGGTATTTGACCCGATCTTTGTGTAAGCAGTTATCTATCCAGTACCTTTGGATGGGCACCAGAAATTCTATCTTCCCACCCCTAATATTGTTCTCTAGCTCTGCTACTTTCTTTTTTTTTTTTTTAGTTTTTTTTTTTTTAATTTTATTTTATTTTTAAACTTTACATAATTGTATTAGTTTTGCCAAATATCAAAATGAATCCATCACAGGTATACATGTGTACTTTCTTTGTGTTAAAACAAGGGTTTAAAGCAAATATTACCTAACAAAAAAGAACAAGTCATTTAGGACATTTTAGCTTGACTAGCAGAGAAGGCAATAGCAACCCACTCCAGTACTCTTGCCTGGAGAATCCTATGGATGGAGGAGCCTGGTAGGCTGCAGTCCATGGGGTCGCTGAGTCAGACACCACTGAGCAACTTCACTTTCACTTTTCGCTTCATGCATTGGAGAAGGAAATGGCAACCCACTCCAGTGTTCTTGCCTGGAGAATCCCAAGGACAGCAGAGCCTGGTAGGCTGCCATCTATGGGGTCGCACAGAGTCGGACATGACTGATGCGACTTAGTAGCAGCAGCAGCTTGACTAGAATTAGTCTATCAGAGAGTAAGAGAAATACAACCTGTGGGCCAAATCCAGCCAAATACAACCTGTGGGCCAAATCCAAATCCAACCTGTGCTTTGTAAATAAAGTTTTATTCATAGACACTCATTCATATACATACTATATATGGTTGATTTTACACTACAATAGCAGAATTGAATAATAGCAAAAGAAACCATATGGCCCACAAAGCCTAAAATATTTACAGTCTAGTCCTTTACAGAAAAAGTTTGCAGGCTCCTGATCTAGACAAGTATAAGCTCCCCTGGTCAGAGGACAGAGAACTTGTTTTGGAATGGGTGATACCTTGGCAATATTTCTCTATAAGCGAACCAGCTGAGGATTTCCCTATGAGTGGAGTAGTACCAGACCCACTCTGTGATTAGTACATTTTGTCCCAGCTTTTATGGTCTTTTCATCTTCTTAATATAAAGTGTTTCAGAAAGATTTATTTCTGCCTTTCAGCCTTATCTACCACTGTTTCTTATTCTCTGAAATCAGAGTAAGAGGTGCCCTCTCACCATACTTTGTATTTTCCAATCTATTGCCTGTGTCAACAATGTTTCCTCTACAGAATTACATATCCTTCAAGCCTCATCTTGCAAAGTTCCTCACCGGAAGGCTGATCTACTTTGGAACTCCACAGAACACTTCTTTTAGTTGGAGAAGTGCTGAACTCCACTTTAATGTACATATACTTTTCTCTACTACTGGACTGTGAGCTCTTTTGGGATGGAGAAAAATATCCTGTTCAACGCTGTTTCCTCTATAAGGACTTCATTGTTTTTCAAATAGTAAATGTGCTATCAATGACCATTAAATTGCTAGCCGCATTTCTGCACAGTGACTCACAAAATGCATTCTTCCAATTGCCAGATAGTGGTCTGGAAGTACATCAATACATGTTAAAAACTAAAGTTGGAAACTCAGAAAAGCAATTTAGTAAAATAATGCTTCAAATAACCATACTTTTGGTATACAAGGTAATCAAAAGACAATACATGCTTTAGGAAAGGAAATTATCTTTTTCCAACTAACTTTCATTTCAAAATAGACTGCAAGCTCCCTCATTTAGAAATAGAGTTCAGAACACTTGGAGAGCTTTTGTAAACTTTTGTTTCCTATCTGTCTTGGTTGGGTTGCCCAGAAACAGACTCGAGGCAATGTTTTAAGTGCAAGTGGTTTCTTGGGGAAGTAAGAAGAAAACAGTAAGTGAGTTGGGATGTGAAGCAAAGAAGGAATGAAGAGCAACTAGAGGTACACTCAGTGATTGAAGCTTAATTTTACTTCAGCAATTCTGGGAGCCAGTGTGAAAATGCTTGAGTTATCCCACCCAAGGAACAAAGGAGCTAGGGTGTCTATACACTTCAATCTGTCTGTAGTTGAGGGCTGCGTTCAAGGGTACAGAAATTCTATTCTGCTGGGTAGGTGAAAAGCACGATCTCGTGGCTAAAGTAAAAAAAAAAAAAAAAAAAAAACCCTCAGGTAATTAAGTGCTATGAAGTGCAATTGAAGAGAGCTGGTATGCCCTACAGTGGCGATGGCAAGGAGTTATGGGAAGAGTATCAACATCGTCTGTTAGGCTAACTTTGAGTATCTAGTAAATGCTCATGTATTTATTGAACAAGTAACTACTGGGGGCTTCTGTTCACGTCTCCAGCCACCAGGAGGGTGCTGGAGAAGAGTGGTAAGCAAAGGCAGATAATGCAGCCACACTGATACAGCCTTCATTTTAGTGGAGAAAATGGATAATAAATATATAAACCACCAAATAATATAATTACAGACTGGAATAGATAATTTAAAGGAAAGAAACAGGAAGCTATAATAAAGAATAATCAGGGTACAAACATAGGTAATGTGGTCAGAAAAGACAGATGTCAAAATAAGGGGCCTATACCAGACTAAAAACTAATCTCCCCATTTCAAAGAAAACTAGTGCAGATTCTTTCTCTCTGGGTAGATGGGAGTTTACAGAGACTTGGGACATTATAATCAAAAGTGAGTCAGATATGACTCCCTGTCTTAGACCACTGGGGCTACTCTAGCAAAATTACCATAGACTGGGTAGCTTCAATGCCTCACAGTTCTGGAGATTAGAAAGTCCAAGATCAAGACACTGCTAGATTCAAGGTCTGAGGAGAGCCTGATTCCTGGTTCACAGATGGCCATCCTCTTACAGTGTCCTTATATGGTGGAAGAAGCTAGGGAGCTCTTGGGAGAATCTTTTATAAGGGCATTAATTCCGTTCATAAGAGCTCAGTCTTCATGATCCAATCGCCTCCCAAAATCCTCTCCTCCAAATACTATCACACTGGAGAGAAGATTTCAACATATGAATTTTGGGGGGACACAATCATTCAGTCTACAGCACTTTCATTCCCCTAAGACCCAGTGGAGAGGGAAAACTATCTCAGACAAGAGGGGAGGGCACGGGGCAACTCTGTGTCTCTAAGAGGAAAAATAACTAAACATGGGCAAAGGAGATCCTAAGAAGCTGAGAGGCAAATGTCATCATATGCATTCTTTGTGCAAACTTTCCAGGAGGAGCACAAGAAGAAGCACCCAGATGCCTCAGTCAGCTTCTCAGAGTTTTCTAAGAAGTGCTCAGAGAAGTGGAAGATCACGTCTGCTGAAGAGAAAGGAAAATTTGAAGACATGGCAAAGGCTGACAAGGCCTGTTATGAAAGAGAAATTAAAACTTACATCCATTCTAAAAGGGATACAAGTTTCAAGAAAGAAGTTCAAGTATCCCAATGCACTCAAGAGGCTTCTTTGGCCTTTTTCTAATTTTGTGCTTAATATTGCCCCAAAATCAAAGGTGGACATCCTAGCCTCTTCACTGGTGATGTTGCAAAGAAACTGGGAGTGATGTGGAATAACACTGCTACAGATGACAAGCAGCCTTATGAGAAGAAGGCTACTAAGCTGAAGGAAAAGTACAAAAAGGATATTACTGCATAGCAAGCTATAAGGAAGCCAGATGCAGCAAAAAAAAAAAAAAAAAAAAAAGGAAGTCATCAAGGCTGAAGAAAGCAAGAAAAAAAGGAAGAGGAGGAAGGTAAGAGGATGAGGAGGAGGAAGAAGACCATAATGAATAAGTTGGTTCTAGTGCAGCTTTTGGAGAAGGCAATAGCCCCCACTCCAGTACTTTGCCTGGAAAATCCCATGGAGGAGGAGCCTGGTAGACTGCAGTCCATGGGGTCACAAAGAGTCGGACACGACTGAGCGACTTGACTTTCACTTTTCACTTTCATGCATTGGAGAAGGAAATGGCAACCCACTCCAGTGTTCTTGCCTGGAGAATCCCAGGGACGGGGGAGCCTGGTGGCTGCTGTCTATGGGGTCACACAGAGTCGGACATGACTGAAGTGACATAGCAGTAGCAGCAGTGCAGCTTTTATTCTTGTCTATAAAGCATTTAACCTTCCATTGTACAAAACCCACTCCTTTTATAGAAAAAAAATTGAAATGTAAAAAAAAGGAAAAGATGAGTGTAATAATATCGATGCAGATAAAGGGAATGTTAGACAAGATTTAATATTACTGAAAGAATATTGCTGGGGAAAAAAAGATATAATCCAGCTAGAACAACCAGTTTCCTATAGACGTCCAACACTGTGTCTCTTCAAAAGTCTCTTGAGCAGGTCACAACCATCCTCACTAACCCTAAGTGAAGGGTATAGCCACACTTATGAACTCCTTAAAACCCAAGATCAACTCTGAAATAAATCTAAAAGCTGATCCCAGGTGAATTAGACCCAACTGAACCTGACATCCTGAGACACTAAAGTGTATATAGTAGTTTAAAATGCATCATTATGTCCATCAAATTGAATTAGCATTCTGAAGTTCTAGACAACTACACATAAGTTAAGCAGGTAACTATTACTCCTAAGAGATGTGTCTTCAGTGAGTAAGCAGTGACTTTTAAACCAGATAAAATACTACTAGTTTGTTGAGAATAATTTTGGTCTTTAAAAATTGTCTTAAGAAATGCAGATGACTTGCTGAAGAACCATATTCCTCCTTTATTGGGAAAGAGAAAATAGAGACTACTGCAAAGGAAGAACTCAGTGATCTTCTCCTTCTGGCTGGATAAAAATTGAATTTTATTACTAAGAAGGTCAAGATATGCTGAAAACATCAAAATTTCTTCTTTCTCAAAAACAGATTCTGTTACTCTGTGGTTAAAACCCAATTTCTACCTATATCCTCAAAAAGTCCCTTTAATTTCCCCAGTAGGATGGTTAGAAGGTTGGGGACCAGCTGCAAAGTATTTGTTCTCACTATGTGATCAGAAATAAGGCTCAGGTCTGCCTTTTATTATCTCCAACATGAAAATCTGATGCTCCTAGAACTTCGGCCCATGAAACACTGTATGTAATGGGAGACAACACAGAAGAGAGGAAAAGAGCCAGTGATGAAATTCAACTCTACCACTTCTGCGTTAAATAGCCCTGGGCTTGTCTCTTAATCTCAATTAGGCTCAGTTTCTTCCTGTGTAAAATCTGAATAATAATGCCAACATTGTGAGAATTGAGTAAACTTGCCTAGTTCATTGTCTAGTGCAAAAAGTAACATTACTGCTGCTGCTAAGTCATTTCAGTCGTGTCCGACTCTGTGCGACCCAATAGATGGCAGCCCACCAGGCTCCTCCGTCCCTGGGATTCTCCAGGCAAGAACACTGGAGTGGTTTGCCATTTCCTTCTCCAATGCAGGAAAGTGAAAATGAAATCGCTCAGTCGTGTCCGACCCTCAGCGACCCCATGGACTGCAGCCTTCCAGGCTCCTTGTCCATGGGATTTTCCAGGCAAAAATACTAGCATTTATCATATAAATGTTGAGATTGAAGGACAACCATTTTGGACAAACATTTACAAAAGAATTCTAACCATAATTTTTTACTGCTATAAAATAGAGAAAGTTATTCAGTTTTTATGTGAGTCGGGATCCTTCTGTTTACTCCAACCCACTATGGTCAGCATATCTTCAGTGTTGTACTGATTCCTGCATCCACTGTCTGCCTGGATATTACATATCCAAGTGTGGTAACCAGCCTCTGACATGACGTCCAATGATTATTGTCTACTGATATTCATGCCCTTGTATAGGTTCCTCCCATGATGCCTGTATGCTGCTGCTACTGCTGCTGCTAAGTAGCTTCAGTTGTGTCCACTCTGTGCAACCCCATAGATGGCAGCCCACCAGGCCCCACCATCCCTGGGATTCTCCAGGCAAGAACACTGGAGTGGGTTGCCATTTCCTCCTCCAATGCATGAAAGTGAAAAGTGAAAGTGAAGTCGCTCAGTCGTGTCCAACTCTTAGCAACCCCATGGACTGCAGCCTACCAGGCTCCTCCATCCATGGGATTTCCAGGCAAGAGTACTGGAGTGGGTTGCCATTGCCTTCTCCCATGATGACTGTATAGCCAATAGGATATTGTGGAACTGATAGTGTGACTTCCAAAACTGATTCATAAAAGACATTTTTGTTTCAGCCTTGTTCCCTCTTGAATCACTTGTTCTGGAGCAAACCAGCTGCCAAGTCAGGATGATACTCAGCAGCCTCTGTGGAGGTTCACAAGCTGAGAAATTGAAGAGTCGGACACAGCTGAGCAACTTCACTTTCACTTTTCACTTTCATGCATTGGAGAAGGAAATAGCAACCCACTCCAGTGTTCTTGCCTGGAGATTCCCAGGGACGGGGGAGCCTGGTAGACTGCCATCTATGGGGTTGCACGGAGTCGACATGACTGAAGCGACTTAGCAGCAGCAGCAGCAGCAACTAGGACTAACTTGCCAGCAATGTGAGTAAGTCACCTAGAAATCAGATTCTATAGTCCCAGTCAAGTCTTCTGATAAGTATAACCACAGCCAATTTCTTGACTGAAATCTCTCTCTGGGCCAGAATTAGCAAAACTACTCCCAAACTTCTAACCCACAGAAATTGTGAAAAAAAAGTTTGTCATTGTTTTAAGCCAACTTTTGAAGGAATTTGTCACTCAGCAATAGATAACTAATAAACTATTCAAAATCTCATTCATTCACCCAACAAAATCAATGTGTTTTCTATCAGTAGTGAGTGAAGTGTATCAATAGTACAAAGCAGTCCATAACATACTTGGTATTTGAAGTGACATGAAAGTCATATCAGAGTGCAATGATCACAGTTGCTCCAACCTGTTCCTTAAATAGAAGGTGGAAAGCATTTAGCTTTCATCATCACTAAATAGGGGATTTATTTCCAAATATTGATCAGATCAGATCAGTCGCTCAGTCGTGTCCGACTCTTTGGGACCCCATGAATCGCAGCACACCAGGCACTCTATTAATAATATTAATTCTGTGGAAAATTCTGAAAGAGATGGGAATACCAGACGAGATCGGGCACGTTCAGGGTGGTATGGCCGTAGACAAGAGATGGGAATACCAGAACACCTGATCTGCGTCTTGAGAAATTTGTATGCAGGTCAGGAAGCAACAGTTAGAACTGGACATGGAACAACAGACTGGTTCCAAATCAGGAAAGGAGTACGTCAAGGCTGTATATTGTCACCCTGCTTATTTAACTTATATGCAGAGTACATCATGAGAAACACTGGACTAGAAGAAACACAAGCTGGAATCAAGATTGCCGGGAGAAATATCAATAACCTCAGATATGCAGATGACACCACCCTTATGGCAGAAAGTGAAGAGGAACTAAAAAACCTCTTGATGAAAGTGAAAGTGGAGAGTGAAAAACTTGGCTTAAACCTCAACATTCAGGAAACAAAGATCATGGCATCTGGTCCCACCACTTCATGGGAAATAGATGAGGAAACAGTGGAAACAGTGTCAGACTTTATTTTTCTGGGCTCCAAAATCACTACAGATGATGACTGCAGCCATGAAATTAAAAGACACTTACTCCTTGGAAGGAAAGTTATGACCAACCTAGATAGCATATTCAAAAGCAGAGACATTACTTTGCCAACAAAGGTTCGTCTAGTCAAGGCTATGGTTTTTCCTGTGGTCATGTATGGATGTGAGAGTTGGACTGTGAAGAAGGCTGAGCACCGAAGAATTGATGCTTTTGAACTGTGGTGTTGGAGAAGACTCTTGAGAATCCCTTGGACTGCAAGGAGATCCAACCAGTCCATTCTGAAGGAGATCAGCCCTGGGATCTCTTTGGAAGGAATGATGCTAAAGCTGAAACTCCAGTACTTTGGCTGCTTCATGCGAAGAGTTGACTCATTGGAAAAGACTCTGATGTTGCGAGGGGTTGGGGGCAGGAGGAGAAGGGGACGACAGAGGATGAGATGGGTGGATGACATCACTGACTCGATGGACATGAGTCTGAGTGAACTCCGGGAGTTGGTGATGGACAGGGAGGCCTGGCGTGCTGCGATTCATGGGGTCACAAAGAGTCAGACACGACTGAGCAACTGATTTAATCTGATTAATAATATTAATATCACTATGCTTAAAGAGTAACATAACGTTTACATGTCTTTACTATTATTTCACACAAAATTCTACCTTTAGCTCTCTATAGTAATAAACAGATACCAATTTGAATACTAGATAAGTTGTTTAGTAGCTGCACAACCCTGAAACAATAACTTAACATTTCTGAATCTCATATTCATCTCCTGCAAAATGTAATTCACTTCACATCATAAAGAACTGATGTGAACATCAGGGATATAATTCATGACACAAATTGTACACTTCATAAGTGAAAGCAAATAATCACCATCACTTCCAAAATCAATGCAAGAGTTCTTGAATTGGACACTGCTTTTACTTTTGAAACTAGCAAAAAATTAACCAGACTGATAATCTCATATTCAGTAAGGTTTGAGAAAAGGGCCTCTTTTACCTGCTGTGTCTGAGAATAAAACTGGTATAATATTTCTGATGGATAATGTGTCAAAAGCTATAAGAAACAATGCTCTTTGATTCAGCAATTCTATATCTAAAATGTACCTTCAAGAAATATCCTCAAGATATTTGGAAATATGCCCCAAAATATATGTAAAAGATACTCTTCACAGTATTATACAAAACATAAAAATTAGGAAAAACTTAAATTGTAACTAATGTAGAATTAATTTGACCAAAATCTATGCCAGAATTACATGATCTGACTTATGAATTGGACACAGAGACTTCTGGTTAAAATTTGGTTTTTCTTCTTTCTTAAGAAAGACCCATTAAAATACTAGTCAAAAAATAATAAGTTTATAATCCCGTACAGAAAGGAAAATAAGATTATGACTAAATGGATGAAAGAGTTCAACAAAGTTCTGGTAGACATAAGCATGATATTGAAGCTAGACTATAACATGTATGAAAATTGGAAATGAGGAGAGAAAAATCTCTGAAAAGTTTCTGGACTCAGAGATTAAAGACATAATAAAGTATAAAAGTAAGAAGTGAAGAAAAAAAAACAAGAAAGGTAATTTAAGATCCATATACACCATAGTAGCCTGCTTACTCACAAATTACAACCTTAACACAGGTACTCTGGCATATATCAAAGGCAAAAAAATTCTCCTGGTCAGAACTGCTATTGAGGATGAGTGTGTTAGAACCCCAGCAAAAGTCCTCTTCATTCACACAAAGGGAGCTCCTCTAACACTATAATAAGCTAGAGCTCCAACCACTCAAACCAAAAGACAGTCTAAGTTTTCAACTTCCCAGATCACTCTTAAGATCTCTTTTTTAAATATAAAACTAACCATATTTTCAACAAAAAATATGCATCCTCAAAGAGGATGTTAAAGACAAATGCACTGAAAAATTGATTCCAAATGAACAGATAATTCAGAGAAGGAAAGAGAATTTCTTAAGTTCCTAATTGATATCTTCTAAGAGATACATGAAGTTATTACTTTCATGAAATGACAACATAATATTATGAAAAGGAAATATCATAGAAAATGAAAGAATTCTTTAATATTAAAACCATTAAAACCATAGTTTTAAGTATTAGAAGAATTTATGACTTTTGTTCAAAACCCAAAAGCAGTCAATAGATTAAAATTTTGACTATGTAACAATTTTTGAATATTTTCATGAAGAAACTATTATAAACAAAATCAAAACAAAAATATGAGATAATATTTGCAACATATACCAGATTAGAGCTCATCTCTCTGACATATAAATCATATGTAACTATCAAGATGAAAAAGACCAAAATCCTGCCCCCTAAAAAAAAACAGGATAAAGAGACAACCCATAGAAAGAAGAAAGGCAAATGACCATAATACATACAAATGAACCTCAATTTCACTATAGTAAAAAAAATGCAAATTAAAACAACACTGAGATGACATTTCTTACCTATGGAAATGATAAAAATCAAAAAAAGTTAACAATACACTAGTTGTTAAAATTGAAGAGAAACAGGGGGAGGAGCCAAGATGGCGGAGGAGTAGGACGGGGAGAACACTTTCTCCCCCACAAATTCATCAAAAGAGCATTTAAACGTCGAGTAAATGCCACAAAACAACTTCTGAATGCCAGCAGAGGACATCAGGCACCCAGAAAAGCAACCCAACTCTTCGAAAGGAGGTAGGAAAAAATATAAAAGACAAAGAGACAAAAGAGGGAGGGATGGAGTTCCGTCCCGGGAAGGGAGTCTTAAAAAGAGAGAAGTTTCCAAACACCAGGAAACCTTCTCACTGCCGAATCTGTGCCGAGCTTTGGAAGCACAGAGGGCAACATAACAGGGAGAAAAAATAAACAATTAAAACTCGCAGATTGCGAGCCCTACGGTAACTCCCCCAGCGGAGAAGCAGCGCAGACGCCTGCACACGCCATTAGCAAGCCGGGGCTGGGCAGGGAGGCGCGGCGCCGGCTGCATCGCTTAGAGTAAGAATCTGGCCTGAATACCCTGAGCACTATCTGAGCGAAATAATCTGGGCTAGCAAACCAGACTGTGGGATATCTACCACGCGAAAAGCCAGCCCCAACATAAGACACCGCCAGGCCCGCACACGGAACAAAGGACTGAACAGAAATAGCCGGCTGCAGACCTTCCCCCTCCGGTGACAGGCAGCCAGAGCCGGAAGGGGGCAATCGCAGCCCCAGAGAGACATTATCTATAAAACTGTAAGCAGGCTTCTTTGCTAACTAAAACTTCTTGGGGGTCTGGACGGTCAACATCTGCCTGAGAAAGTGCTCCGGTTTTACATCCAGATAACCGAGAGGCGGGGAGGCGATAAGTCGCAGCATTGGCGTTCACCAAACACCTCATCACCTTAGCTGCTCGGACCTGGGAAGAGCACAAAACGCAGGCCCAACTGAGTCTGCGCCTCTGAGGACTACCCGAGTGCCTGAACCTGAGCAGCTTGGACCTGGGAGGTACATGCAGCCCAGGGCCGGCCTCGGATTGTTCTTGGCGGAACAACCTAGAGCCCGAGCAGTGTGGGCAGGGAGGCTACACGCACCGTGAGTGGGGGCAGACCCAGTGTGGCTGAGGCACTGCGAGCGCACGCCAGTGTTATTTGTTTGCAGCATCCGTCCCTCCCTCCCCACAGCAAGACTGAACAAGTGAGCCTAAAAAGAAAAAAAAAAAAGTTTCCCCCACCGTCCCCTTTGTGTCAGGGCAGAAGCCAGACACTGAAGAGACCAGCAAACAGAAGAAGTTATAACAGAGGGAAAAGCCTTGGAAGCTACGAGCAATAGATTAAAACCCCGTGGTTACTACAAACTACATAGGAAGGGGCCTATAGATCTTGAGAAATATAAGTCGGACCAAGGAACTAGCCAAAAATGAACTGAACCCACAATACAACAAAACCAGAGAAAGTCCTAGATATATTTTTACTATTTTTACGATCATTCTTTCTTTCTTTCTTTTTTTTTTAATTAAAAAAAATTTTTTAAGTCCTCTATTGTTCCTTTAATTTTCACTTTTATAACCTATTACTTTGCAAAAAAAAAAAGACCCTATTTTTTTCTTCTTCAGCAAACTTCATATATATATATTTTATAATTTTTTGACCTTGTTTTTTTTTTTCTTCTTCTTCTTCTTCTTTTCTTTAACATTGTATTTTTGAAATTCCAAACTCTACTCTAGTTTTTTAATTTTAGCTTTTTGGTATATGTTATCAATTTTGTACCTACAGTTTTTTTTTTTTTTTATAATTTCTGTGACTTTTTTTTTTCTGTTTCATTCTCTTCTTCTTTTATATAACATTGTATATCTGAAATTCCAAACTCTACTCTAGATTTTTAATTTATGCTTTTTTGTATTTGATATCAAATTTGTACCTGTATTTTCTTTATAATTTTTGTGACATTGTTTTTGTTTGTTTGTTTTCTCTCTTTATGTTTCTTCTTCCTTTTTTTTTAACATTGTATTTTTGAAATTCCAAACTCTACTCTAGATTTTTTTTTTTTTTTTTGTCATATTGGATTTATTTATTTTGGAGGGACTGGTTATTTCAAAAAGACATTTATCAATTTTCAGTATCAAAACAGTTACACTATTGGTTTTTTTCTCCCAACTGGTCCCCAAAGAGACCACACCAAAGGAGAGAACATTTTAAGCCAATTAAGCTGCAGGATGCACCCCTAACAGACCTCACTGAAACCTCATCAAAAAAGGGGGATTGGGTAGGGAAAGAAACTTTAAAAGATCAGCACACTGCTAGCCCACAGACTATAGAGAGCTCTCACAGGCAGAGGGGTGACCAGTTTGCCTCAACCCCAAAGAAGCAAAGTTCCAAAATATAAAAATTTACAAGTTTTGTACATACGCTTTTCAAGATTTCTCCAGCACTAACCGATACAAAGCACAGTGAGATTTTTAGAGACAGCAGCTTCAGACCCAGAAAAGGGTGATGAGATGAGTTTCATATGGCTTAATCAGTGGCAAAACATTATTTTCTTTCCTTTCTTTCAAGGAGGCAGGAGAGCAAATAAGTGGTCACTTCAATATAAGGGGCACATGATCCATTCTGTGAGCAGTTGGAAACAGGGTAGAGCTGGGACAAGGATTTTCACTTTAGATGATTTTTAATTTTTGCTTTTTGGTATTAGTTATCAATTTTGTACCTGTATTTTCTTTATAATTTTTGCAACCTTGTTTGTTTTTCTTTGTTCATTTTTTCTCTCTTTCTTTTCCTTCTTCTTTTCTTTAACATCGTATTTTTGAAATTCCAAACTCTACTCTAGATTTTTAATTTGTGCTTTTATGTATTTGTTACCAATTTTGTACCTTTAAGAACCCAATCTTCAGGACCCATTTTTCACTAGGGAGCGAGATTACTGGCTTGACTGCTCTCTCTCCCTTTGGACTCTCCTTTTTCTCCACCAGGCCGCCTGTGTCTCCTCCCTAACCCCTCTCTACTCTACCCAACTCTGTGAGTTTATGTGTGTTCCAGATGGTGGAGAACACTTAGGGAACTGATTACTGGCTGGATCTGTCTCCCTCCTTTTCATTCCCCCCTTTTATCCCTCTGGCCACCTCTGTCTCCTTCCTCCTTCTTCTCTTCTCTGTATAACTGCGTGAACATCTCTGAGTGGTCCAGTTGTGGAGTGCACATAAGGAAGTGACTACTGGCTACCCCACTCTCTCCACTATTGATTCCACCTCATCTCATTTGGGTCACCTCTAACTCCCTCCTCCCTCTTCTCTTCTCCATGTAACGCTGTGAACCTCTCTGAGTGACCCTCACAGTAGAGAAACTTTTCATCTTTAACGTAGATGTTTTATCAATGGTGCTGTATAGAAGGAGAAGTTTTGAAACTACTGTAAAAATAAGACCGATAACTGGAAGCAGAGGCTTAAGTCCAAACTCTGACTCCAGGGAACTCCTGACTCCAAGGAACATTAATCGACAGGAGCTCATCAAACGCCTCCATACCGACACTGAAACCAAGCACCACACAAGGGCCAACAAGTTCCAGGGCAAGACATACCAAGCAAATTCTCCAGCAACAAAGGAGCACAGCCCTGAGCTTCAAGATACAAGCTGCCCAAAGTCACCCCAAAACCATAGACATCTCATAACTCATTACTGGACATTTCATTGCACTCCATAGAGAAGAAATACAGCTCCACCCACCAGAACACCGACACAAGCTTCCCTAACCAGGAAACCTTGACAAGCCACCTGTACAAACCCACACACAGCGAGGAAAAGCCACAATAAAGAGAACTCCACAAACTGCCAGAATATAGAAAGGACACCCCAAAATCAGCAATTTAAACAAGATGAAGAGACAGAGGAATACCCAGCAGGTAAAGGAACAGGATAAATGCCCACCAAACCAAACCAAAGAGGAAGAGATAGGGAATCTACCTGATAAAGAATTCCGAATAATGATAGTGAAATTGATCCAAAATCTTGAAATTAAAATGGAATCACAGATAAATACCCTGGAGACAAGGATTGAGAAGATTCAAGAAAGGTTTAACAAGGACCTAGAATAAATAAAAAAGAGTCAATATATAATGAATAATGCAATAAATGAAGTTAAAAACACCCTGGAGGCAACAAATAGTAGAATAACAGAGGCAGAAGATAGGATTAGTGAATTAGAAGATAGAATGGTAGAAATAAATGAATCAGAGAGGATAAAAGAAAAACGAATTAAAAGAAATGAGGACAATCTCAGAGACCTCCAGGACAATATTAAACGCTACAACATTCGAATCATAGGGGTTCCAGAAGAAGAAGACAAAAAGAAAGACCATGAGAAAATACTTGAGGAGATAATAGTTGAAAACTTCCCTAAAATGGGGAAGGAAATAATCACCCAAGTCCAAGAAACCCAGAGAGTCCCAAACAGGATAAACCCAAGGAGAAACACCCCAAGACACATATTAATCAAATTAACAAAGATCAAACACAAAGAACAAATATTAAAAGCAGCAAGGGAAAAACAACAAATAACACACAAGGGAATTCCTATAAGGATAACAGCTGATCTTTCAATAGAAACTCTTCAAGCCAGGAGGGAATGGCAAGACATACTTAAAATGATGAAAGAAAATAACCTACAGCCCAGATTATTGTACCCAGCAAGGATCTCATTCAAGTATGAAGGAGAAATCAAAAGCTTTTCAGACAAGCAAAAGCTGAGAGAATTCTGCACCACCAAACCAGCTCTCCAACAAATACTAAAGGATATTCTCTAGACAGGAAACACAAAAACGGTGTATAAGTTTGAACCCAAAACAATAAAGTAAATGGCAACGGGATCATACTTATCAGTAATTACCTTAAACATAAATGGGTTGAATGCCCCAACCAAAAGACAAAGACTGGCTGAATGGATACAAAAACAAGACCCCTACATATGTTGTCTACAGGAGACTCACCTCAAAACAGGGGACACATACAGACTGAAAGTGAAGGGCTGGAAAAAGATTTTCCATGCAAATAGGGACCAAAAGAAAGCAGGAGTAGCAATACTCATATCAGATAAAATAGACTTTAAAACAAAGGCTGTGAAAAGAGACAAAGAAGGTCACTACATAATGATCAAAGGATCAATCCAAGAAGAAGATATAACAATTATAAATATATATGCACCCAACACAGGAGCACCACAGTACGTAAGACAAATGCTAACAAGTATGAAAGGAGAAATTAACAATAACACAATAATAGTGGGAGACTTTAATACCCCACTCACACCTATGGATAGATCAACTAAACAGAAAATTAACAAGGAAACACAAACTTTAAATGATACAATAGACCAGTTAGACCTAATTGATATCTATAGGACATTTCATCCCAAAACAATGAATTTCATCTTTTTCTCAAGTGCACATGGAACCTTCTCCAGGATAGATCACATCCTGGGCCATAAAGCTAGCCTTGGTAAATTCAAAAAAATAGAAATCATTCCAAGCATCTTTTCTGACCACAATGCAGTAAGATTAGATCTCAATCACAGGAGAAAAATGATTAAAAATTCCAACATATGGACGCTGAACAACACGCTGCTGAATAACCAACAAATCACAGAAGAAATCAAAAAAGAAATCAAAATTTGCATAGAAACGAATGAAAATGAAAACACAACAACCCAAAATCTGTGGGACATGGTAAAAGCAGTCCTAAGGGGAAAGTTCATAGCAATACAGGCACACCTCAAGAAACAAGAAAAAAGTCAAATAAATAACCTAACTCTATACCTAAAGCAACTAGAAAAGGAAGAAATGAAGAACCCCAGGGTTAGTAGAAGGAAAGAAATCTTAAAAATTAGAGCAGAAATAAATGAAAAAGAAACAAAAGAGACCATAGCAAAAATCAACAAAACCAAAAGCTGGTTCTTTGAAAGGATAAATAAAATTGACAAACCATTAGCCAGACTCATCAAGAAACAAAGGGAGAAAAATCAAATCAATTAAATTAGAAATGAAAATGGAGAGATCACAACAGACAACACAGAAATACAAAGGATCATAAGAGACTACTATCAACAGTTATATGCCAATAAAATGGACAACATGGAAGAAATGGACAAATTCTTAGAAAAGTACAACTTTCCACAACTCAAACAGGAAGAAATAGAAAATCTTAACACACCCATCACAAGCACGGAAATTGAAACTGTAATCAAAAATCTTCCAGCAAACAAAAGCCCAGGTCCAGATGGCTTCACAGCTGAATTCTACCAAAAATTTAGAGAAGAGCTAACACCTATCCTGCTCAAACTCTTCCAGAAAATTGCAGAGGAAGGTAAACTTCCAAACTCATTCTATGAGGCCACCATCACCCTAATACCAAAACCTGACAAAGATCCCACAAAAAAAGAAAACTACAGGCCAATATCACTGATGAACATAGATGCAAAAATCCTTAACAAAATTCTAGCAATCAGAATCCAACAACACATTAAAAAGGTCATACACCATGACCAAGTGGGCTTTATCCCAGGGATGCAAGGATTCTTCAATATCTGCAAATCAATCAGTGTAATACACCACATTAACAAATTGAAAAATAAAAACCATATGATTATCTCAATAGATGCAGAGAAAACCTGTGACAAAACTGAACATACATTTATGATAAAAACTCTCCAGAAAGCAGGAATAGAAGGAACATACCTCAACATAATAAAAGCTATATATGACAAACCCACAGCAAACATTATCCTCAATGGTGAAAAATTGAAAGCATTTCCTCTAAAGTCAGGAACAAGACAAGGGTGCCCACTTTCACCATTACTATTCAACATAGTTTTGGAAGTTTTGGCCACAGCAATCAGAGCAGAAAAAGAAATAAAAGGAATCCAAATTGGAAAAGAAGAAGTAAAACTCTCACTATTTGCAGATGACATGATCCTCTACATAGAAAACCCTAAAGACTCCACCAGAAAATTACTAGAACTAATCAATGACTATAGTAAAGTTGCAGGATATAAAATCAACACACAGAAATCCCTTGCATTCCTATACACTAATAATGAGAAAACAGAAAGAGAAATTAAGGAAACAATTCCATTCACCATTGCAACGGAAAGAATAAAATACTTAGGAATATATCTACCTAAAGAAACTAAAGACCTATATATAGAAAACTATAAAACACTGGTGAAAGAAATCAAAGAGGACACTAATAGATGGAGAAATATACCATGTTCATGGATTGGAAGAATCAATATAGTGAAAATGAGTATACTACCCAAAGCAATTTATAGATTCAATGCAATCCCTATCAAGCTACCAACAGTATTCTTCACAGAGCTAGAACAAATAATTTCACAATTTGTATGGAAATACGAAAAACCTCGAATAGCCAAAGCAATCTTGAGAAAGAAGAATGGAACTGGAGGAATCAACCTACCTGACTTCAGGCTCCACTACAAAGCCACAGTTATCAAGACAGTATGGTACTGGCACAAAGACAGAAATATAGATCAATGGAACAAAATAGAAAGCCCAGAGATAAATCCACCCACATATGGACACCTTATCTTTGACAAAGGAGGCAAGAATATACAATGGATTAAAGACAATCTCTTTAACAAGTGGTGCTGGGAAAACTGGTCAACCACTTGTAAAAGAATGAAACTAGAACACTTTCTAACACCATACACAAAAATAAACTCAAAATGGATTAAAGATCTAAACATAAGACCAGAAACTATAAAACTCCTAGAGGAGAACATAGGCAAAACACTCTCTGACATACATCACAGCAGGATCCTCTATGACCCACCTCCCAGAATATCGGAAATAAAAGCAAAAATAAACAAATGGGACCTAATTAACCTTAAAAGCTTCTGTACATCAAAGGAAACTATCAGCAAGGTGAAAAGACAGCCTTCAGAATGGGAGAAAATAATAGCAAATGAAGCAACTGACAAACAACTAATCTCAAAAATATACAAGCAACTCCTACAGCTCAACTCCAGAAAAATAAATGACCCAATCAAAAAATGGGCCAAAGAACTAAATAGACATTTCTCCAAAGAAGACATACAGATGGCTAACAAACACATGAAAAGATGCTCAATATCACTCATTATCAGAGAAATGCAAATCAAGACCACTCTGAGGTACCATTTCACACCAGTCAGAATGGCTGCGATCCAAAAGTCTACAAATAATAAATGTTGGAGAGGGTGTGGAGAAAAGGGAACCCTCTTACACTGTTGGTGGGAATGCAAACTAGTACAGCCCCTATGGAGAACAGTGTGGAGATTCCTTAAAAAACTGGAAATAAAACTGCCTTATGATCCAGCAATCCCACTGCTGGGCATACATACTGAGGAAACCAGAAGGGAAAGAGACACGTGTACCCCAATGTTCATCGCAGCACTGTTTATAATAGCCAGGACATGGAAGCAACCTAGATGTCCATCAGCAGATGAATGGATAAGCAAGCTGTGGTACATATACACAATGGAGTATTACTCAGCCATTAAAAAGAATTCATTTGAATCAGTTCTAATGAGGTGGATGAAACTGGAGCCCATTATACAGAGTGAAGTAAGCCAGAAAGAAAAACACCAATACAGTATACTAACGCATATATATGGAATTTAGAAAGATGATAACAATAACCCTGTGTATGAGATAGCAAAAGAGACACTGATGTATAGAACAGTCTTATGGATTCTGTGGGAGAGGGAGAGGGTGGGAAGATTTGGGAGAATGGCATTGAAACATGTAAAATATCATGTATGAAACGAGATGCCAGTCCAGGTTCAATGCACGATACTGGATGCTTGGGGCTGGTGCACTGGGACGACCCAGAGGGATGGTATGGGGAGGGAGGAGGGAGGAGGGTTCAGGATGGGGAGCACATGTATACCTGTGATGGATTCATTTTGATATTTGGCAAAACTAATACAATTATGTAAAGTTTAAAAATAAAATAAAATTTTAAAAAAAATTGAAGAGAAACAAACACTTTCATACACTCCTGATGAGAACCAAAAATGGGTACCATCCTATGGAGGAATATTTGATACAGATATAATAAAGTTATATATGGGTTTTTCCTTTGGCTCAGCAATCTCATGTTTAGGTTTCCACCTGAAGACACACCAGTTCAAATACAAAACAATAGGTGCTCAAAGCTGTGATTCACTGTAGAATAATCGGCAAAAACAAAGTACTATCAGAATCGATCCAAACGCCCATTCGTCAAGACTGGTGGAAAAATTATGGTGCATCAACCCAAAGGCAAACAATCTCTAAGAATTGGTATGGAATGATTTCTAGGATATATTATTTAGTGAAAAAGCAAGGTACAGAACAATATATATGTTATACTATATTTTATACTAAAAAGAAAAAGGGGTGTCCAAAAATGGACAGAAAACTTAAGTAGACATTTCACCAAAGAAGACAAACAGATCGCCTTCAGCCACAAGAAAAGATGCACAACAATGCTAATTATTAGAGAAATGCAAATCAAAACTACTTGAAGTAAGAATTACCTGGTTGTCCAGTGGTTAGGACTCTGCTTCCACTGCAGGGGGCACAGGTTCAATCCCTGGTTGGGGAGCTAAGATCCTGCATGGTATGCAGGCAAAAAAAAGTACAATGAAGTATCACTTCACAACAGTCAGAATGACAATCATTAAAAGGTCTACGAATAATAAATGTTGGAGAAGGTGTGGAGAAAATGGAACCTTTCTACACTGTTGGTGGGAATACAAATCGGTACAGCCACTATGAAGAACAGTATGGATGTCCTGAGAAAAACTAAAAACATAATCATCATGTGATCCTGCAATCCCATTCTTGGGCATATATCCAGAGAAAACTCTAATTTGAAAAGATACACACACCCCAGTGTTCACAGCAGAATAATTTACAATAGTCAAGACGTGGAAGCAACCACAATGCCCATCAACAGAGGAATGGATAAAGAAAATATGGCAAATAAATACAATGAAATATTACTCAGCCATAGAAAAGAATGAAATAATGCCATTTGCAGCAACATGGATGGACCTTGAGATTGTCATACTGAATGATGTAAGACAGATAAAGACAAATACCATATGATACTGCTTATATGTGAAATCTAAAAAAGTGCTACAAATGAACTTATTTGCAAAACAGAAATAGATTCACAGACACAGAAAACAAACATGTTTATCAAATGTGATAGTAGAATGGGGAAGACAAATTAGAAGCTTGGGATTAACATACACACTGCTACTGCTAAGTCGCTTCAGTCGTGTCCAACTCTGTGCGACCCCATAGACGGCAGCCCATCAGGCTCCCCTGTCCCTGAGATTCTCCAGGCAAGAACAGTGGAGTGGGTTGCCATTTCCTTCTCCAATGCATGAAAGTGAAAAGTGAAAGTGAAGCCGCTCAGTCGTCTCCGACTCTTAGCGACCCCATGGACTGCAGCCTACCAGGTTCCTCCGTCCATGGGACTCTCCAAGCAAGAATACTGGAGTGGGGTGCCATTGCCTTCTCCAGGACTGTATATAAAATAGGTAAAAAAAAAAAACACATTCTTACTGTATAGCACAAGGAACTAAACTCAGTATCTTGTAATAACCTATAATGGAAAAGAATCTGAAAAAGAATATGTACATATGTATACATATATATATAATTGAATCACTTTGCTGTACACTTGAAACTAACACAACTTTATAAATAAACTTTATTTCAATTTTTTAAAAAACCTTTAAAAAAGAGAAAATAAAAATGTCTATGTATGTGTGTGCACACATGTGCATTTATTTGATTAATTTTGTCAAAACAAACACAGTCAAGAATATAGTGACTAATGAAATGATGACCTCAAGGGGGTAGATGGGAATGGGATAGGAAGGTTAAGTATGAAAGAAAGGTTTCTCTGAGCAATTATTTTTTTGTATGAACCACGTTTATCAGTTAAAGTTTAGGCATGAGATAAAAGCATACCAATTATTTGAACAGAGGTAATTTTATATGATGAATTGTTAACTATATAACTGAAAGGGTTAGAAAAACACAAATGTATCAGGACAACAAATAACTTCAGGGAGTAGCTACCACCTTTAGGGCAGAAAAATAATGAGAGATGTTGGAATTCTTAAGATTTAGAAATTATTTAAATTTAGAATTTTTCTGCTGGGCTGAAACTCCGAACCTCTAGCACAGGTCATTCCTCAGGTGGTGCTGAGGTCTCTGAGTTCAAAGGAAGGGCCCACGAGCAGGACCTCTGAGGAAGGCTGTTCTGCAAGTATTTGAAAAACTGCAAGTTGGATTCAACTGCTTCTATGGGATGAGGAAGCATGGCTAAGGAGGCAAGCACAGAAACTGGAAGCTAATAAATAGCCCCACAAGGTAAAAACAGCAAAGGAGAAAAGTTCTATCTAACTCTTCTAGCTCTGCAGACTCCTGTAGCATCACCTTTGGAAGATTATAGCAGAGAACCAGCTGGAAAAAAACATAAATGTCGTTTACAGAATCCCAGCCCCAGCATCACAAAGCAGGGTGCAGAGGGCTGAGAATCAATAGCTTAATAACTGATGCAACATGTAAATGTTTTATATATTCAAAAATCAAATAAAAAAGAGAAAAGCAAACCATAAAATTGAACACCAACAGAAATAAATGAATCTAACTGTATAAAATCAATAACCGCACAGAAAAAGTATTATTTCAACCACAGGAAACTGTTTGTTCTTACTGTGATACATTGCAAGGACAAAAAAAAATTGCAAAGATATGTAAAAATTCACTCAGTATGTTTATTGTTGATTGTAATACTGCACCTTAGAAATTAATTTGTGCATATTACAGGATAAAGCAAATGAGCATGTGAATGGTATTGAGAACAAAGATTCTAGGTGTTACAGAAAAATCTTAACAATATAAAATAAGTTTTTAAAAAATCGTATAATATTAAATTTGAACTGGAAACAGTAAAAATTTTTAAAAAGATTTTTCCTACTTCTGTTTATAGGAAGGGCCTAGAACCAATGACAACTAGTAGTTGTCAGTGAACAAGCATTAAGATCTTGGTTTCTAAATACCACATCCCAGTAAAAGGGACCAGGGACTCTTGCAGAAATGGTTGATTACATAAATGGGATACAGAAAATACTAGGCAATGTGGGACAGGTTGTATCAAAAAGTAAGAAATGTCCAAAGACAAGCTGAGTCATGAGAAAAAGATGCAGGGAGCTAGCCTTGAATCAGCTTTCAGTGGTCAAACTCAGGACAATCTGGCCATTGAAAAGAATAGTAATTACTATTGATTCCAAAGAATAGCAAGAAGAGATAAGAAAGCCTTCCTCAGTGATCAATGCAAAGAAATAGAGGAAAACAACAGAATGGGAAAGACTAGAGATCTCTTCAAGAAAATTAGATACACCAAGGGAACATTTCATGCAAAGATGGACTCGATAAAGGACAGAAAGGGTATGGACCTAACAGAAGCAGAAGATATTAAGAAGAGGTGGCAAGAATATACAGAAGAATTGTACAAAAAAGATCTTCACGACCCAGATAATCATGATGGTGTGATCACTGACCTAGAGCCAGACATCCTGGAATGTGAAGTCAAGTGGGCCTTAGAAAGCATCACTACAAACAAAGCTAGTGGAGGTGATGGAATTCCAGTTGAGCTCTTTCAAATCCTGAAAGATGATGTTGTGAAAGTGCTGCACTCAATATGCTAGCAAATTTGGAAAACTCAGCAGTGGCCACAGGACTGGAAAAGGTCAGTTTTCATTCCAATCCCAAAGAAAGGCAATGCCAAAGAATGCTCAAACTACCACACAACTGCACTCATCTCACATGCTAGTAAAGTAATGCTCAAAATTCTCCAAGCCAGGCTTCAGCAATACACGAACTATGAACTTTCAGATGTTCAAGCTGGTTTTAGAAAAGGCAGAGGAACCAGAGATCAAATTGCGAACATCTGCTGGATCGTGGAAAAAGCAAGAGAGTTCCAGAAAAACATCTAATTCTGCTTTATTGATTATACCAAAGCCTTTGATTGTGTGGATCACAATAAACTGTGGAAAATTCTGAAAGAGATGGGAATACCAGACCACTGATCTGCCTCTTGAGAAATCTGTATGCAGGTCAGGAAGCAACAGTTAGAACTGGACATGGAACAACAGACTGGTTCCAAATAGGAAAAGGAGTACATCAAGGCTGTATATTATCACCCTGCTTATTTAACTTATATGCAGAGTACATCATGAGAAATGCTGGGCTAGAAGAAACACAAGCTGGAATCAAGATTGCTGGGAGAAATATCAATAACCTCAGATATGCAGATGACACCACTCTTATGGCAGAAAGTGAAGAGGAACTAAAAAGCCTCTTGATGAAAGTGAAAGAGGAGAGTGAAAAAGTTGGCTTAAAGCTCAACATTCAGAAAATGAAGATCATGGCATCCGGTCCCATCACTTCATGGGAAATAGATAGGGAAACAGTGGAAACAGTGTCAGACTTTATTTTGGGGGGTTCCAAAATCACTGCAGATGGTGACTGCAGCCATGAAATTAAAAGACGCTTACTCCTTGGAAGGAAAGTTATGACCAACCTAGATAGCATATTCAAAAGCAGAGACATTACTTTGCCAACAAAGGTCCGTCTAGTCAAGGCTATGGTTTTTCCTGTGGTCATGTATGGATGTGAGAGTTGGACTATGAAGAAGGCTGAGCCCCAAAGAATTGATGCTTTTGAACTGTGGTGTTGGAGAAGATTCTTGAGAGTCCCTTGGACTGCAAGGAGATCCAACCAGTCCATTCTGAAGGAGATCAGCCCTGGGATTTCTTTGGAGGGAATGATGCTGAAGCTGAAACTCTAGTACTTCGGCCACCTCATGAGAAGAGTTGACTCATTGGAAAAGACTCTGATGCTAGGAGGGATTGGGGGCAGGAGGAGAAGGGGATGACAGAGGATGAGATGGCTGGATGGCATCACTGACTCAATGGACGTGAGTCTGAGTGAACTCTGGGAGTTGGTGATGGACAGGGAGGCCTGGAGTGCTGCGATTCATGGGGTCGCAAAGAGTCGGACACGACTGAGTGACCGAAGTGAACTGAACTGAACTGATAACATTTTAGTAGTAAAATCTTGAAAAACTTTAGAGAGAATCATCACACTTCAATTCATTATTTGGAGATCAACAAAGATAACTAGAAATAGCACATAATATGATCCTAATATAGTCTACCCTGCTGCTAAGTAAAGCTGCTTTCTCTTTTCATTGGCCAACAGCATGGCGTGCATCCAACCAGTCACTGCTTGGGGTAAGCAAGCAGTGAAAATATTCTCTTCCTAATTTATGTCCCATTGAGACTATACCATAGCAGGTATTGATCTTGCTTTGTGCCATCAGATCAGATGCTACAACCAAATTCAAAGCCAGGATCATGACTGTGGGTGATCAGCCTTTATGTACAGGAGAAATGGAGGTGGAAAGATGATTTATTTGGCTTTTGTAGGATCTTTTATTACAGAAACAGGTGTTGGGAGCTCTCCCAGCTAGAATCAGCCACAGAGTAGAGCAGGAGAGCTGCCCCGCTTTCCTGGAGTGCCACAACCACAGAACAAACTGAGCATTCCAGGAATCACTCATTTGATCAGAGAGCCAGAAACAGCAGTGAGAAAAAAAGAAGGATTATTTTTCTACAAGGTTACTGACAGACTCTAAGCATGGAGAAAGGATGGAGGAATGATTGTCCAATTATATAAAATCAGATAAACTCAAACATCCTCAATATCTTTGTTCTGGGATTGATACCGATAGTGCCTTGACTTGGCTTGACTTCGGCAATGTTCCTCTATTATATATATATATTCCTTTATTGTTTTCTCTGAAAACTTTCTAAAGAGACTGACTTTATTGTTAGAGCAGAGCCATGTAAGTCATATTCCACACAATGAGTATGAAGAGGCTGACAACATTATTCTGCTGGGTTGGAATGCAACTGCATCAGATATGCTAGCTCTAGGAGACCGTGGACTACCTGAGCCCTGGAGATCTTCTAGTTATAGATCCCTCTTGGGGGCACTGAGATTTCTAGAGTACACTCCTGCCTTGTTACACAAATGTGGAAGGTAAAAGAGGAAATGTGACATTTTAGAAATTCTAAGGAAGGGGAAATTAAGGTTTCTTTGATGAAACATGAGAACAGGAAAATACAGAGGATATAATAATATGGGGTTAGGAATATATATGCCTTTGTGTGTCTTTGACTCTTAAAGGGATGCAAACTATTATATATAGAATGGATAACAAAAAAGTCCTACCGTATAGCACAGGGAACTAAATTCAATATTCTGTGATAGACCATAATGGAGAAGATTATAAAAAAGAATATATATATCTGAACCACTTTGCTGTGTAGCAGAAATTAACATAACATTGTAAATCAATCATACTTCACATTTTTAAAAAAGCTTTAAATGATTCCATAAGTGATTTCAGGGGATTTCCTGGTGGCTCAAAGAGTAAAGAATCCTCCTGCAATGCAGAAGACCCAGGTCCCACTCCAGTATTCTTGCCTGGAGAATTCCATGGACAGGGAAGCCTAACGGGCTACAGTACCTAGGGTCACAAAGAGTCACACATGATGGAGCGACTCACACACACACAAGTGATTTCATTGTGCAGCCAAAGCTGACAACTGTGGCTCTAGGTCCATCTTTTCCTAAGTGTTCTGAACTGAACACAGCAGCTGCTTCAAAGACAGTGGTCATTGACATGCTAAATATTTAAGTAGAAATATTTTGTTTTTCTACAGAGAAAATAAGTTCTTGGAGAGCAAGAACTATTTTATCTTTCCTTTAGATAATTTACTAGCACTGAGCTAAGCAAGTAATAGGTCCCCAGAAATATTTGTTGAATACAGGTTCATCTGTACCATGTTGCTAGATGTCATGTCTATGCATTCAGTTCAGTTCAGTCACTCAGTCATGTCCAAATATTGCGACCCCATGGACTGCAGCACACCAGGCTTCTCTGTCTGTCACCAACTCCTAGAGCTTGCTCAAACTCATGTCCATCAAGTAGGTGATGCCATCCAACCATCTCATCTTCTGTTGTCCCCTTTCCTCCTGCCTTCAATCTTTCCCAGCATCGGAGTCCAAATGAATCAGTTCTTCACATCAGGTGGCCAAAGTATTGAAGCTTCAGCTTCAGCATCAGTCCTTCCAACGAATATTCAGGACTGATTTCCTTTAGGATGGACTGGTTGGATCTCCTTGCTGTTCAAGAGACTCTCAAGAGTCTTTTCCAAACCACAGTTCAAAAGCATCAGTTCTTCTGTGCTCAGCCATCTTTATGGTCCAACTCTTACATCCATACGTGACTATTGGAAAAACCATAGATTTGACTAGATGGACCTTTTTTGGCAAAGTAATGTCTCTGCTTTTTAATATGCTGTCTAGGTCTATCTGAACCACTAAGGAAGCAAAAAAGAGATCTCATTCTATACCACATAACAAACATAAAATCCCATTTTAGACTTCCCTATTCTTCAAGTCCTTTCTGTCATCCTAACACCAGAAGCTTGTCACTTGTTTTGCCACCACAAGTAACCTCTCACTCACCTTGATGGCTGATGGCTCCTCCCCACCACAACCCCTACCCAACTCACCTTCTCAGTCCCCACCTATTCCCAACTACCAGGTCTCCCCACTCATAGTACAGATCTGCTCTCTTGGCCTCACTGCTAAGTAGCTTCAAGCCCGGCTTCACACATACCCATTAAGTGTGTAGTAACATAATGGGTATCTGAGTGTTTTTCAGCAACACAAACCAGCTGGGAGAGTCCCTGAGATTATATTGGGTTGGCCAAAACGTTCATCCAGATTTTTTCATACCATCTTAAAGAAAAGCCCAAATGACCTTTTTGGTCAACCCAATAGTTTTTAACAGTAATTCTTAATTGGGGATAATCCCAAAGAAAGGCAATGCCAAAGAATGCTCAAACTACCACACAATTGCACTCATCTCACATGCTAGTAAAGTAATGCTCAAAATTCTCCAAGCCAGGCTTCAGCAATACATGAACTATGAACTTTCAGATGTTCAAGCTGGTTTTAGAAAAGGCAGACGAACCAGAGATCAGATTGCCAACATCTGCTGGATCATCGAAAAAGCAAGAGAGTTCCAGAAAAACATCTATTTCTGCTTTATTGACTATCAAAGCCTTTGACTGTGTGGATCACAATAAACTGGAAAATTCTGAAAAAGATGGGAATACCAGACCACCTGATCTGCCTCTTGAGAAACGTATATGTAGGTCAGGAAGCAACAGTTAGAACTGGACATGGGACAACAGACTGGTTCCAAATAGGAAAAGGAGTACATCAAGGCTGTATATTGTCACCCTGCTTATTTAACTTATATGCAGAGTACATCATGAGAAATGCAGGGCTAGAAGAAACACAAGCTGGAATCAAGATTGCCGGGAGAAATACCAATAACCTCAGATATGCAGATGACACCACCCTTATGACAGAAAGTGAAGAGGAACTAAAAAGCCTCTTGATGAAAGTGAAAGAGGAGAGTGAAAAAGTTGGCTTAAAGCTCAACATTCAGAAAACGAAGATCATGGCATCCGGTCCCATCACTTCATGGGAAATAGATGGGGAAACAGTGGAAACAGTGTCAGACTTTATTTTTTTGGGCTCCAAAATCACTGCAGATGGTGACAGCAGCCATGAAATTAAAAGACGCTTACTCCTTGGAAGGAAAGTTATGACCAACCTAGATAGCATATTCAAAAGCAGAGACATCACTTTGCCAACAAAGGTCCATCTAGTCAAGGCTATGGTTTTCCCTGTGGTCATGTATGGATGTGAGAGTTGGACTGTAAAGAAAGCTGAGCACCGAGGAATTGATGCTTTTGAACTGTGGTGTTGGAGAAGACTCTTGAGAGTCCCTTGGACTGCAAGGAGATCCAACCAGTCCATCCTAAAGGAGATCAGTCCTGGGTGTTCATTGGAAGAACTGATGCTGAAGCTGAAACTCCAATACTTAGGCCACCTCATGCGAAGAGTTGACTCATTGGAAAAGAGTCTGATGCTGGGAGGGATTGGGGGCAGGAGGAGAAGGGGATGGCAGAGGATGAGATATCTGGATCGCATCACCGACTCAATGGACATGAGTTTGGGTAAACTCCGGGAGTTGATGATGGACAGGGAGGCCTAGCGTGCTGCGATTCATGGGGTTGCAAAGAGTCGGACACGACTGAGCAACTGAACTGAACTGATAGCCCCCTTGTAGGAAGAGGTAGAAGGCTGGAAGTAAATAATGGAAATGAAGCTTCCCCAGTATTACTCCTTCAGATCTAAAAGTATTTAAAATATATGAGACCTAAAACTTGGTCGGAAACTCCAATACTTTTCCACCTTTAATTCAGGACTTTACATGGATTGCCAAGATGTTTCTAAACTTTGAGGTCAACCCTCCATTAGGTAAAAAAGAAACATTGGTCATTGCTATAATGCTGGCTGTGGGGTAATTTACTTTAAAATAGACTGGGTCAAGAGGCATCTGTTTAGTATTTGAAATACACTTGTAAAGAATACAAGCCTCCAGAGGGTTTTAGTAAGAACTTCAAATATGGTTATCAATATCAACACCAGATGGTTTCTTTATTAGCTTAAGGATTATTAGAAATCATTTTTCTCTGGTAAAGTAAATGGAATTCAGATATATCATGGGCTAGAAAGACTGTTAGGGCCTCACCAAACTTTCTTGAACCAGAAGAATAAAGTCAGCAATATTCTAAATATCCTAATCCTTGGCTCAGTCTAGAGCTTTGTTTGGGCCTATGTTCTTCCCACTTCATAGAGGACTGTCATCTGAACCAAACAGAAAGTTAGCACCTAATCATCAGAGTGGTAGTGAATCAGCATCACAAGAACTTCTGTTTAAGATACCCATAGAAATGCCAAAAGTCAGAGAAGTAAGGACCTTCTAAGCTTATAAAACTGCTTCATTGGTGGCTCAGTGGTAATGAATCTGTCTGCCAATGCAGGAGACGAGGGTTCAATCCTCAGGTCAGGAATATTGCCTGGAGAAGGAAACGACAGCCCACTGAAGTATTCTTGCCTGGAAAATCCCATGGATAGAGGAGCCTAGCAGGCTACAGTCCATAGGTCACAGAGTCAGACACAACTTTGTAACTAAGCAACAATAACAACAAGCTTACAAGAACAGGTAAATATGATCATTTTGATGTCTCCTTACTAATAAAAGTGGGAATGTTTGGCAGAATTTGGCCTAAGACTGTTTTCAATATATTGGATTGGCCAAAATGTTAATTTAGGTTTTTCTGTATCAGCTTACAGAAAACCCAAACCAACTGTTTGGCCAACCCAATAGAATCCCACCTAGTAGAAAGATTGTGGGGAAATTGGTATATAAGGACTTGGTGAAATTTTAACAAATGGGCCTGAATTTTGCTGAAAGGTCAAACTGACTAAGATCACTTCACAAAACCAAGACTTTCTGCCTCTAACAGAAAAACTTGAGCAGCATTTTTCAGGACAGCACTGGTTCCCTCCCAATTTGCACAATCCTTGGCTCTTTATGCCAACCTCACAACCTCAGTGGGTTCATACACTCTGAGGAAGTGTCTAGGGGTTGAGCTGATGTGAAAACCTATGACCTTCTAAACCTCCCCTTCATAAAATTTCTAAGCTCTTGGGCATTTCTTTCTCTCACTTCCCAGGACTTGCTCTGCTATGCTTTGTTTTGGAGAAGTATGGTGTTCAATATTATAGCAGCATCTTTAAGCTCTAATCCTCAGCTTTCAGTATGCATAAGAATCAGTCCAAGAACTTTCTAAAAATGCATGTGCTATTTCCAAACTTTACTGCCTATATTTCACCATATTTGAGGTGGAGCCCCCAAATCTGCATTTTTTACTTGCACATTCAAGGGACTTGGATGTAAATGGCCTGAAACTATGGTTGAATAAATATCTTCAGAATTTCACTTGGGCTTCATTAGCAATAAGGAGGATCATCCCAGTAGAGAAGTCTAATGAGAATGCTTCTGAACAGCTGGCCCTGAAAGTTTAGGTATTAATTTTCAGAGCATGAGGTGACCATTCAATGCATGAAGCCCTTATAAGTGTTTATTCAATCTGGAATATTTTATATATTGAATATTACCTGTATTTGCTTTCCTCCCACTATCTAATCTATTTCTCCTCATATCACTATTCCACTTAGGATGTTGCTTTTCTAAGCCCAGCACTAAAATCTATATAATCTTTCCTTTCAAGCATTTGGTTAGGAAATTTTTTGAAGGTTTAAATCTAATTCTGATGTTCCTTTCAAGAAATGGTTCTCAAATATTAGCATGGAAAATTCACACAGGAAAAAGAAAGATGCTTCCAGAGGTGATGTATCTGGAAACCTCTATGAAGGCTATAAAAATAACTGGCTTAAGAGAACCATGAGTGCTACCCATGCCCCAGGACAAAAGGAACAAACTGAGGGGGAAATACTACATGGGGATCATATAGTACCAGGCCCTGGCCACACAGCACCACCTCCTACTCATGGAGTCATTAAATAGCACCCTATAGCAAGAGTTAGAGAAGGCGATGGCACCCCACTCCAGTACTCTTGCCTGGAAAATCCCATGGACAGAGGAGCCTGGTAGGCTGTAGTCCATGGGGTCACAAAGAGTTGGACATGACTGAGTGACTTCACTTTCACTTTTCACTTTCATGCATTGGAGAAGGAAATGGCAACCCACTCCAGTGTCCTTGCCTGGAGAATCCCAGGGACAGGGAAGCCTGGTGGTCTGCCGTCTATGGGGTTGCAAAGAGTTGGACATGACTGAAGGGACTTAGCAGTAGCCGCAGCAGCAAGAGTAATCTCTTGTATCAGAATCACCTGGAATTGCTGAAAGAAATACAGATTCCTGGGATACACTTCAGATCTACTAAATTAGAATCCCTGGGGAATAGGCCCCAAAGATGTATTTTAACAAATGTCTTTGGTGATCTCAGGCTCCCCTTGTGGCTCAACTGATAAAGAATATGCCTGCAATGAGGGAGACCCAGATTCGATCCCTGGATTGGTAAAATCCCCTGGAGAAGGGAAAGGCTACCCTCTCCAGTATTTTGGCCTGGAGAATTCCATGGACTATATAGTCCATGGGGTCGCAAAGAGTCAGACACGACAGCGACTTTCACTTTCACTTGGTGATATTTACCAACACTAAAGTTTGACTACAACCCTGAAGGGGACTTCTGCAATCAAATTCACGCCATTCACAAAAATCTCTCCACTGAGTGCCTGTAATTGTACCTATGTGCCTCTTTAAAAGAGTTTTTGTACAGAGAAGTGTCATTTAAGTAGAAAGAAATGAAAACAACAGTAAATAGATATAATACTAGGACAAAATGCAAACACTATAGAAAGTTCTGAGTGAGGAAGATTTAACAATAAACAAGTGATTTATAAAGGTACTGTGGATTAACACACTACATTCTAAATAACTACATTAAAAAGATAATTGTGCTAAGTGCTAAGTTGCTTCAGTTGTGTACAACTCTTTGAGACTCTACAGACTGGCTCCTCTGTCCACCAGGCTCCTCTGTCCATGGAAATCTCCAGGCAAGATTACTGGAGTGGGTTGCCATTTCCTTCTCCAAAAAAAAAAAAAAGATAATTACGGTATTAAAAAGTGCCAAATGCATCTCATTTTATGTATTATCATAACGTACATTTTTGACAATATAAATATGTCATAAAAACATAGATTCATGACAAACAAAAGGAGTCAATAATCTGTTCAATGTATGGAAACTAACCATGGGCTATTTAACAGAAATGTAGTTGGTAACCACCAAGTATAAAAAGCAAAAGGATAAATACTGTGCCCTGCTGATGGCCATGAACCAGAGCCAGAAACTCCTTTCTGAACAAGGCAATTTCCCAAGAGGGAGGAGTCTGCAGAGCACAATTTAGGCTGGTAGGACTAGAAAAGGAGTCCAGTGATCAGAACTGGAAGTGCAAGAGCACAAATCACAGCTGGTTTCTCCAGCTGAGTTCACCCATGTATATTACAGCCAGTAGCACAGTCAATAGCAGAGAGCATGGATACCTGTGGAATGCTCCAGTGTGAAAGGGAGCTCAGATCATTGAATTGACCCTCCTTGTGTTGTAGATAAGAAACCTAGGCAAGTAATTTAGCCTCTCTGGCCTTTGATGTCATACCAACTCACTTGTGCCAAGTTAAGACTATAGCCCAGATGATGAGACTTCTCATTCAGTGTCCTTTCCTCCATTCCATTCCCCAAAACGTGGCTGCTCTGCCAAATCATAATAGAAAATAAAATCTTATAGGCAAATTTTGCTGGCAAATTTTATTTTTGCCTTAAAATCGTATATAATGTAAATCATTTCTTAACGTGAGCCTCGAATATTTACTGAATAACGTCTATGTGTGAAATATTGGGTTGACCAAAATATTCATTTGGGTTTCTCCATAAGATGTTATGGAAAAACTCAAGTGAACTTTTTAGCCAACCAATACTTGTTAAATGTTCGGATTAATTTTTCCCTCTGAAAAACTTAGCAAAGATATTTCATGAGAGCATGGTTATTATGGTGCACTTTCTATTCCTTGTGTTTTGAACTGTTATGAGAACAGATTCTGATACCACTGCATCTACACTTTGCACCTGCTGTCTATTGAGATTTTCACAAGAACTGGAAACACATTTCTGAAGGATCTCCCTTAGCAACAATGCTAAAAATTAAGCAAACGAAATGTTCTAAAACTGAGCTGATCTATCTATTACCATTACTACTGAAAATAATGCTCAGACAAAGGCCGGTAACTGAGTTTACTCGGGCATCTTTTCAAAGAGGAAAAGGGGTTCATTTCAATCCAGAGAATTCTATAAACTCTATTCAATAGAACCACACTTTTCAAATGGCACAGAGCCCAAGAGTTCCAGAAAGTTGCTTCTAAATGGATGGTGATTTGGGACAGGGGCCTACAAAGTAGGGGGTTGTGGGTAGAACAAACTCTGGATAAACTGAAACAATTTGTATATTGGGGTCCTACATAAGCTTTCATTCTTTGTTCCCCCCAAAATGATTCTGCTGCTGCTAAAAAAAAAAAAAACCTGAAAATATCACATTAAGTCACCATATACAACAAAAATTTAATTTCAAAGCTACTGTATAACACAGGGAGCCCAGCCTGGTGCTCTGTGACAATCAAAAAGGGTGGGACAGGGTGGGGTAAAAGAAGTTCAAGAGGAAAGGAACATATCTATACTTATGGCTGATTCATTTTGCTGTACACTAGAAACCAATACATTGTAAAGCAATTATTCTCTAGTTAAAAATAAATTTAAAAATTCTAACTTCATAGAATGGCGTATATAATAATACTTTGTAACAATCAAAAGCCTTGGTTTACAACTATATTTATTTCATAGATATTTGTCTTCTTTCTCTATATATGAATATTATCTTCAGTTCAGTTCCGTCACTCAGTCATGTCCAACTCTTTGTGACCCCATGGACTACAGCAGGCCAGGCTTCCCTGTCCATCACCAACTCCTGGAGCCCACTCAAACTCATTGTCCATCGAGCTGGTGATGCCATCAAACTATCTCAACCTCTGTTGTCCCCTTCTCCTCCTGTCTTCAATCTTTCCCAGCATCAGGGTCTTTTCAAATGAGTCAGTTCTTCACATCAGGTAGCCAAAGTATTGGAGCTTCAGCATCAGTTCTTCCAATGAATATTCAGGACTGATTTCCTTTAGGATGGACTGCTTTGATCTCCTTTCAGTCCAAGGGGACTCTCAAGAGTCTTCTCCAACATCACAGTTTAAAGCATCAATTCTTCAGTACTCAGCCATCTTTATAGTCCAACTCTCACACCCATACATAACTACTGAAAAAATCATAGCTTTGACTAGACAGACCTTTGTCGGCAAAGCTATGTCTCTACTTTTTAATATGCTGTCTAGGTTGGTCATTAGCTTTTCTTCCAAGGAGTAAGCGTTTTTTTAATTTTCATGGCTGCAGTCACCATCTGCAGTGATTTTAGAGCCCAAGAAAATAAAGTCTCTCATTGTTTCCATTGTTTCCCCATCTACTTGCCATGAACTGATGGACCAAATGCCATGATCTTAGTTTTCTGAATGTTGAGTTTTCAGTCAACTTCTTCACTCTCCTCTTTCACTTTCATCAAGAGGCTCTTTAGTTCTTCTTCGCTTTCTACCATAAGGGTAGTGTCTTCTGCATATCTGAGGTTATTGATTTTATCCTGGCAATCTTGATTTCAGCTTGTGTTTCATCCAGGCCAGCATTTTTCTTGATGTACTCTGCATATAAGTTAAATAAGCAAGGTGACAATATACAGCGTTAACCTACTCCCTTTCCTATTTGGAATCAGTCTGTTGTTTCATGTCCAGTTCTAATTGTTGCTTCTTAACTCCATACAGATTTCTCAGGAGGCAGGTCAAGTGGTCTGGTATTCCCATCTCTAAGAATTTTCCACAGTTTATTGTGATCCACACAAAGGCTTTGGCATAGTCAATAAAGTAGAAGTAGATGTTTTCCTGGTATTCTCTTGCTTTTTTCGATGATCCAATGGATGTTGGCAATTTGACCTCTGGTTCCTTTGGATTTTCTAAATCCAGCTTGAACATCTGGAAGTTCATAGTTCACATACTGTTGCGCTGGCTTAGAGAATTTTGAGCATTACTTATCTCATGTGAGATGAGTGCAATGGTGCAGTAGTTTGAGCATTCTTTGGCATTGCCTTTCTTTGGGATTGGAATGAAAACTGACCTTTTCCAGTCCTGTGGCCACTGCTGAGTTTTCCAAATTTGCTGGATATTGAGTGCAGCACTTTCACAGCATCATCTTTTAGGATTTGAAATAGCTCAACTGGAATTCCATCACCTCTACTAGTTTTGTTCGTAGTGATGCTTCCTAAGGCCCACTTGACTTCACATTCCAGGATGTCTGGCTCTAGGTGAGTGATCACACCATCGTGATTATCTGGGTCATGAAGATCTTTTTTTGTATAGTTTTCTGTGCATTCTTGCCATCTCTTCTTATAATATATTCTGCTTCTGTTAGGTCCATACCATTTTGTCCTTTATTGTGCCCATCTTTGCATGAAATGTTCCCTTGTGTATGTCCAATTTTATTGACGAGATCGCTAAGTCTTTTCTATTCTATTGTTTCCTCCATTAGATCAGGAGAATTCATAGAACTCTCTCAAGGAGATAAAAAGAAAAGAATATTCTATTTAAGTAATTGGTTTGGTTTT
>NW_020867488.1:0-40469 GCF_003369695.1 Bos indicus x Bos taurus | reverse complement strand
ACTGGCCCCAGCTATTTTACTAAGCTTCTCCAGGTAACTTACATATTAGTCTCCTGTTTACTATGCAAGAATGCCCATTCGTTTGTTTCTGCCATTATTGTGAATAGTTAATAAAAAACCAGTATTACCAAACAGTGTGTATTTGACTCATTTGTGACAATGGAATTGGGACCTCACCAGCAGATGGGGGCGATGCTAGGTAGTCTCTTATTTTGCTTCAATAAGGCAATCTGTGATTTATCCAGTCTCTATCTTGAACAGTCTAGTTCTTGGTTCTTAGCAGGTAGCTCTATCAGTTCCCCTGCTGGAATGCTTTTTCATTGATTCTGCACAAGCAGTTCCTGCAGGCCATTCAGGTCTTCCTTGGCTACCTCCTCCAAATGAGTCCCAGCTCCCTCCCTATCATAGGCCTCTGCTTTATTTCCTTCAAAGCACCCATCACTATCTGAGCTATACACACACACACACACACAACACACATAAAATGTTGAATATTTTCTAGCTTTCCCCATCAAAGTGTTTCCTTTAAAAGGGCAGAGACCTATCTTGTGACCAACTATATTCCCAGCCAGAAGAGAGCTTGGCCCATAGAAGTATTTCAATAAATATTCATTGAGTAAAAGAATGAGCCATTATGGCCAAAGGAATCAACTTTTAGGAATATCTAATAGTCTGATGTGTCAAAGCCAATATTAATCTGCAATGAGAAAGCTGTGGTCAGGTAGAATAATTTGCTGTAAATGAAAACCTGGGCATTTTTAAAATCTGCCATGTTAGATCTATTTAGATTAGAACAGGTTTATTTATCTTGTATTGCTCCTTTTCATTTATTCCACACAGAAAGAGCGAATTGCCTTGGCCCCAACCATTAAAACTTGACCCTGTGGTTCTTATGTGTTAGGCCAAGCCAGGGAAAAATATCCTAATTTTAAAATGCTAGAGATGTTTCTATTCTTGCAAAACACTTACTCGCTGATTTCCAAACAAATGGGTTTCAATTGAAATTTTAAAAATATTGTCATATTTTTGGTGCTTACTTTATTGCCTTGTAACCTTCTACAAATTTGTCTGTTTCCAAACCTAAGGGCTTGATTCCAAAAGAAATTTATTCACCGCTCAAACTTTCAATTTCAGAGGTTTACAACAATCAACCCTCAAGAATCTCTGTGATAGCATTTTATGCTGTTTAAGTTTGAAATGTACCCTCCCCAGAGAGAAATGAACCTCGCCAAGACAGAATTCTGTATCAGTTACCTTTTCTGCTCAACCTAGGCACCAGAACCTCTCTTTTAATATTTGGTATGGCTCATGTGATCCAGGTATCCATAAAAATCACTACCTGAAACTCTACTTTGCCTTGATGACCTGCAAACGACACACACGCAATCTGTTGCAAGATGCTGAATACACACTCTAAAATTTTCTCTACCTATACTCTCCAAACTCTATAAAGACTATACAGGTTCTGAAGAGTTTCCAGTTGCTCCTCACATAAGGTATGAGGATGACAGGCAGGCAGTCTGGAAAGGCAGTGTATGTGTGATTAAGACAGCTGACTCTGGAGTCAGACATCTGGTCTGAATTCAGTCCCGCCAGTGGTCTGCTGTGAGACCTTAAGAAAGGTGCTTAGCCTTTCTGAACATCAGTTTCCAAATGAGGGAAATAATAGTACCTACCTTAGTGTTGTGAGAAATTAAATGTCCCAAGGCAAACGGGTACAAACTGCTCAGCACAATACTGGACACAAACTCAGAAAGAAAAAAATGTTAACAGTTCAGTGGCATATTTTCCCAATTGTGGCATATCTTTGAATCGTATTGATCATATTAGTAATATAATAAAATTTTCATTTTATGAAAGTTTCATCTAATCTATACATGTATTTACAATTTTCAATTGTAGGTGACTTCCAGCTAACTATTAGTACCAGCTGAGGGCTCAGTGCTTATGTCATCAGGGTCCTTTCATTGTGTACCACCCCTTCTTACTCTTGTACCACTCAATTGCATTGTTTCAGCATCTTTTGTGTTTTTTCTTTCCATTTAGTCCTTAATCACTCACTTTCTGGGGCTTTCCTTGTGGCTCAGCTGGTCAAGAATCTGCCTGCAATGTGGGAGACCTGGGTTTGATCCCTGGGTTGGGAAGATCCCCTGGAGAAGGGAAAGGCTGCCCACTCCAGTATTCTGGCCTGGAGAATTCCATGGACTACACCCCATGGGGTTGCAAAGAGTCAGACATGACTGAGAGACTTTCACCTTCATATTCACTTTCTGAATCATTAGGTTGTATTAGCTGATTACTGTTGAAGGCTCTGAATCTTGTCTAAATGCTCTCTGCCCAACAGTCGCACCCAGTATCTCCCTGTGATCAATCTGTCTTCTCACAGCAGACAGGCCCATCCACTCCAGCCATTGCTTTCTCTCTGTGGCATGAACTTGGCTTTTCTTATGTTTTCCATATGGAAAGGGGGTTGGAATTAACATACACACTACTCTATGTAAGATAACCAACAAGGACATACTGTATACTACAATACTCAGTATTCTGTGATTATTCTATATGAGAAAAGAACCTGAAAAAGAATTATTATATGTATAACTGAATTCACTTTTCTGTATACCTGAAACTAATGCAACATTGTACATGCACTCTACTGAAATTTTTTTTTTTAAGTCAGTGAATGGAGAAAAATATACATGTTAGCATTAACTTTCGAAAGAAAAAAAAGGGGGGGATTTGGTAGAATGAGACTTCTTTTGGCAGAAGAGGCATTTCATTGTTGAAATTAGAGCTGAAGACAGATTCTCCCTGCCCCTACTGCCCACAAAAGTGAATGTCATGACATTTTCTGTATGACTCATTTAAGTATCTATCTATCAATACTTGCCCCCAATAACTCAGAATGTTACCAGAAAATTACTACTTGTTAATGTCATGCTGATCACAGATTTGATTATAAACAAAAGCATGAACTCACTTCGTAGCTTCTACAATTACTTGTGATATATATGCCAAAAAACAGAAATTTGTTTTTTTCTTTTCAGGAGTTGTCAAAAAAAAAAAAAAAAAGGACAAAAATTGTCAGTATTATAGTAGACAAATTGATACTATTAGTTTGAGAAAATATTAACAAGACCCAATATAAGTGTTTTAATCAGTTATTAGTTCTATTAAGATACATTTAATAGATAATAACTAGTTGGTACAACTTAACACTGTGAAAAGAAGGGAAGCAAAAGCAAGGGTGAAAAGGAAAGATATTACCCATTTGAATGCAGAGGTTCCAAGAATAGCAAGGAGAGATTAGAAAGACTTCCTCAGTGATCAATGCAAAGAAATAAGGAAAACAATAGAATGGGAAAGACTAGAGATCTCTTCAAAGATAATTAGAGATACCAAGGGAAACATTTCCTGCAAAGATGGGCTCAATAAGGACAGAAATGGTAGGATCTAACAGAAGCAGAAGATATTAAGAAGAAGTGGCCAAGAATACACAGAAGAACTATACAAAAAAGATCTTCACGACCCAGATTAAACATGATGATTTGATCACTCACCTAGCCAGACATCCTGGAATGTGAAGTCAAGTGGGGCCTAGGAAGCATTACTACAAACAAAGCTAGTGGAGGTGATGGAATTCCAATGAGCTCTTTCAAATCCTGAAAGATGATTCTGTGAAAGTGCTGCACTCAATATGCCAGCAAATTTGGAAAAACTCAGCAGTGACCACAGACTGGAAAAGGTCAGTTTTTCATTCAATCCCAAAGAAAGGCAATGCCAAAGAATGCTCAAACTACCACACAATTGCACTCATCTCACATGCTAGTAAAGTATGCTCAAAATTCTCCAAGCCAGTCTTCAGCAGTACATGAACCATGAACTTCCAGATGTTCAAGCTGGTTTTAGAAAAGGCAGAGGAACAAGAGATCAAATTGCCAACATCTGCTGGATCATCAAAAAACAAGACAGTTTCAGAAAAACATCTATTTCTGCTTTATTGACTATATCAAAGCCTGGACTGTGTGGATCACAATAAACTATGGAAAATTCTGAAAGAGATAGGAATACCAGACCACCTGACCTGCCTCTTGAGAAATCTGTATGCAGGTCAGGAAGCAACAATTAGAACTGGACATGGAACAACAGACTGGTTCCAAATAGGAAAAGGAGTACGTCAAGGCTGTATATTGTCACCCTGCTTAATAACTTATATGCAGAGTACATCATGAGAAACACAGGGCTGGAGGAAGCACAAGCTGGAATCAAGATTGCTGGGAGAAATATCAATAACCTCAGATATGCAGATGACACCACCCTTATGGCAGAAAGTGAAGAAGAACTAAAAGCCTCTTGATGAAAGTGAAAGAGGAGAGTGAAAAAGTTGGCTTAAAGCTCAACATCAGAAAACAAAGATCATGGCATCTGGTCCCATCACTTCATGGGAAATAGATGGGGAAACAGTGGAAACAATGGCTGACTTTATTTTTTTGGGCTCCAAAATCACTGCAGATGGTGATTGCAACCATGAAATTAAAAGCCGCTTGCTCCTTGGAAGGAAAGTTATGACCAACCTAGACAGCATATTCAAAAGCAGAGACATTACTTTGTCAACAAAGGTCCGTCTAGTCAAAGCTATGGTTTTTCCAGTAGTCATGTATGGATGTGAGATTTGGACTATAAAGAAAGCTGAGTGCTGAAGAATTGATGCTTTTGAAACTGTAGTGTTGGAGAAGACTCTTGAGAGTCCCTTGGACTGCAAGGAGATCCAACCAGTCCATCCTAAAGGAGATCAGTCCTGGTGTTCATTGATAGGACTGATTTTGAAGCTGCAACTCCAATACATTGGCCACCTCATGCGAAGAGCTGACTCATTTGAAAAGACCCTGATGCTGGGAAAGATTGAGGGCAGGAAGAGAAGGGGACGACAGAGGATGAGATGGTTGGATGGCATCACCAACTCAATGGACATGAGTATGGGTGGACTCTGGGAGTTGGTGATGGACAGGGAGGCGTGGTGTGCTGCGGTTCATGGGGTTTGCAATGAGTCAGACATGACTGAGCGAATGAACTGAACTGAATGCCAGTCATTGGTAATCAGTTTTGACCATTCAGTACTGAGTTTGCTTTGGTAATATTCCTCTAAAGTAATGCTTGTATTTTACTGATTACAAAAGTAATATATATTTGTTGTATATTTTTTAACATGTAAAGATGTACAGATAAGAAAATTTAAATAGCCTAGGCTTTCTCTGCTTCTTCTTAGACCATGCCCCTCTCTGATCATTGTCAACACTTCTAATTATGATGCTGAATTATCAAGCCATACATTTGGAAGCAGACTTTTCTTTATTTTCATGATCATTGAAAACTGTTTTCCATCTCAGGTCCTTTTGGTGGTAGAAATATAATATTAGCCAACACATGATACAGTTAGTTCACTCTAATTTTTCTGCAGTAAAATCAGAATGTTCCTACTTACCTTCTTTTTTTTTCGAGTTTATAGTCCTCATTCCAGAAGCTTCAGTTCAGTTCAGTTCAGTCGCTCAGTCGTGTCCAACTCTTTAACGGCACCATGAACTGCAGTACGCCAGGCCTCCCTGTCCATCACCAACTCCCAGAGTCTACCCAAACACGTGTCCATTGTGTCAGTGATGCCATCCAACCATCTCATATTTTGTTGTCTCCTTCTCCTGCTGCCCTCAATCTTTCCCAGTATCAGGGTCTTTCAAATGAGTCAGCTCTCCACATCAGGTGGCCTAGTATTGGAGTTGCAGCTTCAAAATCAGTCCTATCAATGAACACCAGGACTGATCTCCTTTAGGATGGACTGGTTGGATCTCCGTGCAGTCCAAGGGACTCTCAAGAGTCTTCTCCAACACTACAGTTCAAAAGCATCAATTCTTCAGCACTCAGCTTTCTTTATAGTCCAAATCTCACATCCATACATGACTACTGGAAAAACCATAGCCTTGACTAGACAGACCTTTGTTGGCAAAGTAATGTCTCTGCTTTTGAATATGCTGTCTAGGTTGGTCATAACTTTCCTTCCAAGGAGCAAGCGGCTTTTAATTCCATGGCTGCAATCACCATATGCAGTGATTTTAGAGCCCAGAAAAATAAAGTCAGCCCCTGTTTCCACTGTTTTCCATCTATTTGCCAGAAGTGATGGGACTGGATGCCATGATCTTAGTTTTCTGAATGTTGAGCTTAAGCCAACTTTTTCACTCTCTTCTTTCACTTTCATCAAAAGGCTCTTTAGTTCTTCACTTCTGCCATAAGGGTGGTGTCATCTGCATATCTGAGGTTATTGATATTTCTCCCAGCAATCTTGATTCCAGCTTGTGTTTACTCCAGCCCAGTGTTTCTCATGATGTACTCTGCATAGAAGTTAAATAAGTAGGGTGGCAGTATACAGCCTTGACGTACTCCTGTTCCTATTTGGAACCAGTCCATTGTTCTATGTCCAGTTTCTAACTGTTGCTTACTGACCTGTATACAGATTCTCAAGAGGCAGGTCAGGTGGTCTGGTATTCCTATCTCTTTCAGAATTTTCCAGTTTATTGTGATCCACACAGTCAAAGGATTTGGCATAGTCAATAAAGCAGAAATAGATGTTTTTCTGAACTGTCTTGCTTTTCTGATGATCCAGCAGATGTTGGCAATTTGATCTCTTGTTCCTCTGCCTTTTCTAAAACCTGCTTGAACATCTGGAGGCTCACGGTTCACGTATTGCTGAAGCCTGGCTTGGAGAATTTTAAGCATTACTTTACTAGCGTGTGAGATGAGTGAAATCCAGAGGCTTACGTAGGAACAATGTATCTGGAAGGACATGAGTGTGGTGGATTCTGGTCCTCAGTCACCATGCCCCAGGCCAAGTCCAGTAGATGCTACTGCTCATGTCCACAGCACCATGTTCATGGCCACCGTAGAAAACTGCTTCCAGGAATCAACCCTACTAAACTGCCTTCATCCCAAAGAAGCATACTACTTGGAACATTATTTTTTCCCTAAAATAGTGTCTTAGCTTGAATTATCATGCCTGGAGAAGGATGAGGGTACAGACTGGGATAAAGTGTAGCAAGCCAAACTTCTATTCCAAGGAGTATGAGTGAGACAGGGAAGGAAAAAAGCCAATATAAAGAGCTGTTACTGAGATCAGTGTTATCCCCAATGGCTTTTTAAAACAATACTTATTTATTTGGCACTGTTGGGTCTTCGATGTGGCACATTGCCTCTAGTTGTGGCACATGAGCTCTAGAGTGCAAGGGCTCAGATGCTCCATGGCATGTGGGATTTTACTTCCCTGAACAAGGTTGAAAACCATAGGCCCTGATTGCAAGGCAAATTCTTAAGCAATGGACAACCAGGGAAGCTGCCTACCAGTGGCTTTTAAAAGAGAGAAAAACAGCTTCTGACATGATTGACCTAGAACTATCAGCTACACTAATATCTGGCCTGGTACTCATAGCTAGGTCTTGGTATTCTCCTCCTAGACACAAATAATTTCATAGAACATCAACATCAGACAAGGCTACACTGCAATTAAAATAGACTAGAATAGAAAACTATTATTATATCTGAAACACAATTATATCTGAAAACAGGCAAAATATGAACACTGTCCAAACAATAAGAATCACAAAGCATCTCTCTAACCTTGTTAACGTGACTGCTACTTTACCAGTTATTGACATGACTTCACTTTATTCCTCCCACATTATAGATAAGATATAAAACACCTAATCATAGAATTATCCTCACTTCCTGATAGCATTGGATTCAGAGCCAAGCTCCTGTGTTGAACACTTCTCAAAGTACCCAGCACAACTAAAAATTCTCTAAGGAAACCTGTACACAGGTCAAGAAGCAATAGTTAGAATTGGAAATGGAACAACAGACTGGTTCCAAATAGGAAAAGGAGTATGTCAAGGCTGTATATTGTCACCCTGCTTATTTAATTTACATGCAGAGTACATCATGCAACATGCTGGGCTGGATGAAGCACAAGCTGAAATCAAAATTGTTGGGAAAAATATCAAATATGCAGATGACACCACCCCTATGGTAGAAAGCAAAGAGGAACTAAACAACCTCTTGATGAAAGTGAAAGAGGAGAGTGAAAAAGCTGGCTTAAAACTCAACTTTAAAAAACAAAGATCATGACATCTGGTCCCATCACTTCATGGCAAATAGATGAGGAAACAATGGAAACAGTGACAGACTTTATTTTCTTGGGCCCCAAAATCACTGCAGATGGTGACTGTAGCCATCAAATTATTAGGAGCAAAAAAAAAAAGAAAGAAAGAAAAACAAAGAAAAATAAAAAAAATAAGAAAAAAAAAAATCAAATTAAAAGACACTTGCTCCTGGAGGAAAAGCTATGACAAACCTAGACAGCATATTAAAAAGCAGAGACATGATTTTGCCAAAAAAGTCTGTCTAGTCAAAGCTATGGTTTTTCTGGTAGTCATGTATGGATGTGAGAGTTGGACCATAAAGAAAGCTGAGTGCCAAAGGATAGATGCTTTGGAACTGTGGGTGTTGGAGAAGACGCTTTAGAGTTCCTTGGACTGTAAGGAGATTAAGCCAGTTAATCCTAAAGGAAATCAACCAAGAATATTCATTGGAAGGACTGATGATGAAGCTGAAACTCCAATACTTTGGCCACCTGATGTGAAAAGCCAATTCATTGGAAAAGAAACTAATGCTGGGAAAGATTGAAGGCAGGAGGAGAAGGGGATGACAGAGGATAGATGGTTGGATGGCATCACCAACTCAATGGACATGAATTTGAGCAAACTCCAAGAGATGGTGATGGACAGGGAAGCCTGAAAGGCTTCAGTCCTTGGGGTTGCAAAGAGTTGGATACAAGTGAGGAACTGAAAAATGACAACTTCCTCACTGCCTTTGACAGAGCTGTCCCACATTTCCTCATCTTGTATGTCCTTTCTGCCTGCAGCTAGTTGAAACCCAACTTGCTCAACTACAGCTGTGTTCCTGGTGGTCTTTGGTTGTGTGGTATAGACACACTGTTCTTCTGGGACCTCCTGATGAGTTTACAGAATGCCTCCCAGACTTGCCAATGAAAGAAGGGATAGTGTGCATGGACTCAGACCAAGCAAGTTCCCATGAACTTCCTTGGTAATAGAGGAGCCATGAGGCAGAAAGAGAAGTGACCCAGCTTTCCATCCCAGCTATCTCTTGAGTCAGAGTATGAGTTTCCACCATAATTTTCTCATCAGCTCTTGCCACAGCATTCTGATCTTCTTTAGACACTCTAAGTAAACATGGGATTTCCCTTGGACACTAGAGCCAAGTGGTTGGGCTGCTTACACTGCAGCCTGAGCCAGTTGAAGAGCCTTCTCTTACTCTGGGCATTACTTAAAGTTGGCAGCTTTTTAGGTCATCCAGTTAATAGATTAGGCAGTATTCCAATATGTGGAATAAACTACTTCCAAAATTTAAACAGTCCTGTTTGTGTGTTGTACTCAGTCACTTCAATTGTGTCTGACTCTTTGCGATCCCATGGACTGTAGCCAGCCAGACTCCCTGTCCATGGAATTCTCCAGCAAGAATACTGGAGTGGGTTGCCATGCCCTTCTCCAAGGGGTCTTCCTGACCCAGGGATCGAACCTGCGTCTCTTGCAGCTCCTACACTGCAGATAGATTCTTTACCATTGGGCCACCGGGGAAGCCCTTCAACAGTCCTACTAAAGGTTGACGAGTTTCATTGTGAAGATCTCTATCTTTCACGTCAAGGACTTTTGAACTCCAAAAAATGTACTGAGGTGTCAGACCCCTGTATTTGTAGAAGTACATTGTACTCCAACACACCCAGCAGACAAGCAAAATTTCCTGTCCTGACAGCATGATATCATCAATGTATATGAAGTCCTATGAAATGGCCAATGCCTTAGGAACTAATTAACTCAGGTAGTGTAAAACGATTTATTTGGTATGTTTTATATTTTGACATAGAAAAAAGAAAATATTTGTAATATCCCAAAATGGATATCATAAATGGAACAGTTGCTGTAAACAGAGTGACTATTGATTTATCCAGCATCATTCTCCAAAGCTAGTCATCTTTGATTCTGGCCAAACTACAGAATTAAAAGAGCATATGAAAAGAATCTCTATTCTTATATCTTTCATGAATGCACTAGTCTTTGTAATTATCATTTACTTTCTATTTTGAGAAAGAGGGATAACAACAAATTTTGTGTAAGATGGCAAACATCCTTGAGAAAAATTAAATGGTATACATAAATGGATAAGATATACATGTTTTTACTGAAAATAAAAAATCTTGCCCTTATTATCTCTTCTACTCTTAGAAGGAAAAGAAAAAAAGATTTCTAAAAAGTCACTTTTGTTCCATCTTCCTCATGGAATCAATTCACTGTTTCGTGATGACAGAATGAAAGTTAGTAACATAATATTGTTATGCCCTGTCTAGTTTCCAGTGCTCCTTTCACATTAAAATTGCTTCCTAAAAGCATTGCATAATTTCTGCCTCTTTTAACTAGACTGGCAATTTCACATTCGTGAAGTACCCAAGTTGCAACCCAGAGACTCATAAGTGCCTGCATGTTCCTAAAGAGTCATTAAACTCACCAGCATTTGTTCATAGTAACTCCCTCTTGCCAAGCCCTCAATGAGTAATTCACTCTGCTGATCCATCTCTATATTTGTTCAAAGATAAAAATCACTTTGAGAGGTGCTCAGACCTCTAAGTCTGTTCACCAAAATAGTGCCACGACTGATGCTGTAGTAGTAACCACTGCGGGATGGCATTACCTCATGACTTTATTGTTGTTTTTAGTATGGTTGTAAATGAGCCATAGTATTTCACTTTCCCACAAAAGTCCCAGATGCACAAGGTGGCCAATAATGTTGTTCTTCTCCAATGGCAACCAATAGTAAAATAAAACAAATCTTGTCTCTCAAAAATAAATTTAAAAGCTTCTGCACAACAAAGGAAACTATTAGCAAGGTGAAAAGGCAGCCTTCAGATGGGAGAAAATAATAGCAAGTGAAGCAACTGACAAACAACTAAGCTCAAAATATACAAGCAACTCCTACAGCTCAATTCCAGAAAAATAAATGACCCAATCAAAAAATGGGCCAAAAGAACTAAATAGACATTTCTCCAAAGAAGACATACAGAGGGCTAACAAACACATGAAAAGATGCTCAACATCACTCATTATCAGAGAAATGCAAATCAAAACCACTATGAGGTACCATTTCATGCCAGTCAGAATGGCTGCGATCCCAAAAGTCTACAAGCAATAAGTGCTGGAGAGGGTGTGAAGAAAAGGGAACCCTCTTACACTGTTGGTGGGAATGCAAACTAGTACAGCCACTCTGGAGAACAGTGTGGAGATTCCTTAAAAAACTGGAAATAGAACTGCCTTATGATCCAGCAATCCCACTGCTGGGCATACACACTGAGGGAAACCAGAAGGGAAAGAGACACGTGTACCCCAATGTTCATCGCAGCACTGTTTATAATAGCCAGGACATGGAAGCAATCTAGATGTCTATCAGCAGATGAATGGATAAGAAAGCTGTGGGTACATATACACAATGGAGTATTACTCAGCCATTAAAAGAATACATTTGAATCAGTTCTAATGAGGTGGATGAAACTGGAACCTATTATACAGAGTGAAGTAAGCCAGAAAAAGAAAAACACCAATACTGTATACTAATGCATATATATGGAATTTAGAAAGATGGTAACAATAACCCTGTATACGAGACAGCAAAAGAGACACAGATGTATAGAACAGTCTTTTTGACTCTGTGGAGAGGGAGAGGGTGGGAAGATTGGGAGAATGGCATTGAAACATGTATAATATCATGTATGAAATGAGTCGCCAGTCCAGGTTCGATTCACGATACTGGATGCTTGGGGCTGGTGCACTGGGAGAACCCAGAGGGATGGTATGGGGAGGGAGGAGGGAGGAGGGTTCAGGATGGGGAACACATGTATACCTGTGGTGGATTCATTTCGATATTTGGCAAAACCAATACAATATTGTAAAGTTTAAAAATAAAATTTAAAAAATAAATAAATAAATAAAACCAAAAAATAAAATAAAAATAAAAATTAGATGTGAACATGTGAACACAGAAAACTCCTATGAATTTTTAAAAAAAGACCACTATAATGGAAATCCTAAATCACAGAATTTTTAAAAAAGAAATTGCATACTATAGCCCAGATTGATTTGTATTAATACATTTGATAAATGACTGAAGTGACAAAGATGACAAATTTGCCATCAATAAAATAGCTTGTTTAACCATTGTCCCTCAAACTCACAAGATTTCCTGTAATTTTTTGTAAATTGTTACATTGATTTTCAAATTTTTTCTTCAGTTAGTACCAATGTTAACTTCTACTGACGTGAGATATCATAAATTAAGAATCTTACTCTAAGAGTTTTTAAATCTTTGAAGATGTTGCTTTTTGAATATATAAGAAGGAAGTTACATAAAAAGAACAAGCTATTACTCTACCTTACCAATTACAATAGAGGGATTCCCAGGTGGCGCTACAGGTAAAGAATCTGCATGCCAATGCAAGAGACATGAGATTCGGGTTTGACTCCTGGGTTGGGAAGATCCCCTGGAGGAGGGCATGGCAACCCATTCCAGTATTCTTGTTTGGAGAATCTATGGGCAGAGGAGCCTCATGGGCTACAGTCCACAGGATTGCAAAGATTACAATCAAGAAATTATGTGATGTTCAACTTCCAGACTTATCCTTGATAATTTGAATGTCCCTGAAACAATTTAAATAGCTGTGGAAACACTAATTTTTTGCCAGTGTTGTATAAAGCAGAAGCTCTCTGTCTAATCTACATAGGTGAACATAGTAAAGAGCTTAAAGGCAAACACGTTTGCATCATTGGGCCATTTTATTGACCTATTTGGCAAAGTGACTGGACTGTGAAATCACACAGTCTTAGTAGTTGCATTACAGACACATTTGTCCCTGTGCTGAGAATGATGCTGGTTGGCTATGTTTTTCCACAGTAGAAGATAAGGACTTACTTGTAACCTGTGAAAAAGTCCCTCTGGTTGCACACAATTACTTCTAACCATGTGCTAATCACCCCTCAGTTGTCTCATTATCCTTGTAGGACTCATACAGTGTTGCAATAATCAGCCTTCTGCTGTCTGGTTTCCCAAATCACAAGTTGAAATCTTAAGTAATGGGGCCTCCAGCTGTACCAGGCATCTCTTTCCTCTCACGATGAGGGTCCACCTAACCTGGCAAAGAGCAAGCCAGTCCCCAAGTCCCATCTTAGTGCCTGTTTCCTCAGAACCCTCCCATCCAGCACCCTTGTGCCCACTTACGACCTCTAGGAAGCAGGGAATCAAGATAAGATTAGACATGCAAGGTATTATTGGGAGAAATGTTCTGTGATGCATAAACGGGAATGGAGCAGGATTACGTAGGGAGACCTTTAGGCTGGAGTGCTGACTCGACACTTGAAAGGAGAAAGGTAAGGGAAGGATTGGTAGGAAATTCCCAAACAATACCATCGTAAGAAATCTTTTTTTTTTTTTTTTCATCGTAAGAAATCTTCAGCTAAGCCAGTGAAGATGGAATTCCCAGGCAAAGACTGCTCACTGTTATTAGAGCAGAAAGGGGGCCCTGATCCCCCTGCTCTGCTCAGTCATTTGGCTGGGAGCAACTCAGGGAAAGGAGTGGTCTAGTCATTCATTGGAAGCAGTAACTACAAGTGAGCCTCATGCACCCGTAGCTGGCTCTCTCAATGGTCTGCATGTCTGCAACCACCACACTTGGTGTGTTTAACCATACTGAGTAACGAGAGGAGACCTGCAGTCTGTTGGGGAGCTTGGAATAAGTGAATGTATATGTGGCACATAGAAACTAGATTGACAAAAGTCGGTTGGGAGGGAAAAATGAAAAGTTTGTACAAGAAAGAAATATGATAATAATTCCCTATGGCTCAGTGGTGAATTATATTTGAAATAACCATTATAAGTATGAAATTTAACCAGGAAACATGCACCAAACGATTTAACAGAAAAACTATTATTGGAAAGATTGGAAAAGGAAGTATAAACAGAGAAGCTAGGATTGTAAGAGACCAAAATTCATATCTCTATAATAGGAAGTCATAGTTAATGAATAAGAATGAAAATTAAGAAAACAACAATGTAAGCAGTATATTTTAAAATATTAAAGTAAATAATAAAGGCTATGACTAAAATGATTGAAAGTGGTATCACTAGGGAGCTGGAATCTGTGGTGGAAAGAGGTTTAGCAGAGAACTGCTATTTTCCTTTTTAAGCCTGTGGTATGTTTGACTTTTAAACTCTTATCAATGTTTAACCTTGATTAAAATATTAAAATTAAATTTTAAAAGGCAAGTAAAGGCTATCCAATATTTTGTTCTAAATTCCAGTGAATGGATTTATGCAGTTTCTCAGATATTCTGCTATTAAAAGTACATCAATACTTCTATTGTGTGCCTAGCTCACATTCATTACAGGGGCATACTCTTGCTTTCAATTCATATTTCTGGAATGTTGTTTGCATGCAAAACTTAAAACATCATCAGTCATTAACCGATTTCAAAAGGAATGTTTTCAAGTCAGGCAGTGGGGAGTTTTACGGGGTTTTTAGCTCGTTTTTCTGATAATAACACACTTGGCTTAAGATCCACATTGTGTCAGCTGTTATCAGCTGCCTGTGTGCGTCACTGAGTTCGCTTGTGGTATTATCTGCAGCCAAAGGAAACACAGAGGAAATCATCACAGCAGCTCCACACATTTTAATCAGTTAAAAAAGGAAATCTGCTCCCCTCCTGGTACTTTCACACATACTTTCAACAGCAACTCTATTATACTGTAGCAATTTTTAAAATGCAAAACAAAAAATTGTGTATGGATTCTGATAGCTACTAATTCAGCCTTAAAAAAAGAATTTGTATAAAGTCATAATTCTAGGAAACCTTCCAAATTTTGCATTGATCTTTCCCACAATATAGTCACTTCTACTTGTGCTCAGAACCATTTCCATGGTATTTCCCTCTTTCTCTAACACCCGATTCAGGGAAAGCTTTGTCTACCATTAGGTGAAAGTAAAGCCCCATCCACCTAAAAACAGGTCTTGTGAAAATCAATTTTGAAAATAAATGGTAAGCAATATATGTGCCTCATCACCCTTCATCATATGTACGATGCATAAATTGCTCCACAACATAAGGTACTAGAATTGTCTACTGTATCAAATTATTCCTAGATCTGAGTCCCCAGCCACCTCAGTGGGAAAACAGCTGATCAAAATCACCTATTAGTATTTACTTCCATTCTCTTCCAGCAACTGTACAAGGACCCCAGGATTGACAAGGTCCAGAGGAAATGGGGAGGGCCCAGATTCTTATCCCATTGAAATTGCTATCTTACTGTTTCTCTTTTGAGGACAGCCTTCTGCCATGGCACACTTATTCTTCCCCATCATCAAGGACAGTTGATGCAGTGGCCTGCAGAAATTACAAAGGTGCTTTTTCTCTGTCTCCCCAATGGACATCACCTTAACCGCATAAACTTTGATGGCTGCCCACAGGCCTGTAGCTTCAAGGATTTCACTTTCACAAATGCTTTCACAACAGTCCTCCCTGTGAGCTGTCAACTTTTTTTTTTTCTTATAAGTATGCTCCAATAGGACAGGAAAGAGGTGACGCATAGGGGAAATTATTCCATTAAATTATTAATGCCTTGTCCTGCCACCCGTATTAAAATGTTTTCAGTTACTTATCCAATTTTCCTTAAGGTAATGGAAGAGTGAGTGTCTAAATGTTTATTTTCATTCCTGAAATAATTACAGTAATTGTTTGCCAATACTGCTTTTGAAAATTTCTGGAGCTGGTAAAACAGTTAGAAATACTTTTCCATAGAAAATAAAAGGTCAAACAGGAAAAAAAATTTAAATAGCTAAATATATATAATATTTTAAAGCAGAGTAAGTAAAAGTCTGGAAGACATCTTGTCCAAAACAAATCACATTTGTTATTAAAAGCCTGTCCTGGTAGGAAATCTTCCATGAGATCCTTCTTCAATTGTTCTAGAACCACTGCTGCTTTCCAGTAATCTGTTGAAGTATACGTACTCATAGCCTGACCATCCAGTTAAAAACAAATCAAGAATCATCACCTACTAGTTTGAAATTTAATATCTTACATTTACATTCTTCCTATATATAAATTTCCAAATCCCTGCCCGATACAGGCCTCATGAAAACCAGGACTACATATAGTGTTTCACAACATTTGCGGTGTTAAAACTGTCAAATTTCTTTATTTCTTTATATTAAGTAATACCTGACTGTGAACTTCCACTCACCAAGGATGGCAATCACTTCTATGTTAGTTATTATTGGTGCTCCCTTAATTCCCCTTTACAAAATGCTTACACCTTTTTAAATTTTATTAAGATGATTAAGAAATATTTCAGAACTTCCTTGGTGGGGAAACTTTAATAATAATAATAAAGAAGTATTATTTCCCTAAACTAGTCTACTAAACATTTGTCAAAAGGGAAAAATATAAAAAATCCTTTTTCTTTGTGTGACCCCTCCCAGAGATATACATACATATCTGAAAGAGAAAAATTAATCAGAGGTTTTACTATTCCTTTGTTGAATAAGGATCACTGAAACAACTACTCAAATACTAATTTTTGGCCGCCATCCCTGGAGAGTATGATTTAAATGGTCTGGGGCAGGGCCCAAAAATTTGTGTTTTGTGTATTATAAAGCTTAATAATAGATTTTGATAGCCAGATATGGAAACACGTGTCAAGGATGGAACTAAACTTTATATATGTAAATGACCTCAGATTTTAAAATTTCTTGTAAAAATTTAAATCACTATAAATGGACCCAAGAGTTCCAAAAACTGTATCTGGCAAGAGATTACTATAATTTGGGGGGATACAACTTCATTTATATGGCTGTCAGTTTTTTGTTATTGTGACAAAATATACATAACATAAAATTTACCACTTTAACTGATTTTAAGTTATAGAGTTCATTTGTTAAGTACATTCGCATAGTTATGCAGTCATCACCATCATACAGCTCCAGAACTTTTCGTCTTCCCCAACTAAACCTCTGCTGCTGCTAAGTCGCTTCAGTCGTGTCCGACTCTGTGCGACCCCATGGACGGCAGCCCACCAGGCTCCCCCGTCCTTGGGATTCTCCAGGCAAGAACACTGGAGTGGGTTGCCATTTCCTTCTCCAATGCATGAAAGTGGAAAGTGAAAGTGAAAGTGAAGTCGCTCAGTCGTGTCTGACTCTTAGCGACCCCATGGACTGCAGCCTACCAGGCTCCTCCATCCATGGGATTTTCCGGGCAACAGTACTGGAGTGGGGTGCCATTGCCTTCTCCCAACTAAACCTCAATACCTATTAAATACTAACTCCCCATCCTCCTTCCCCACAGCCCCAGGCAACCACCATTCTACTTTATTTCTCTATAAATTTGACTATTTAAAGTACCTCATATAACTAGAATCATAGCAATATTTATCCTTTTGGGATTGGCCTATTTCACTTAGCACAATGTCCTCAAGGTTTATCCATGCTGAAGCATGTATCAGGATTTCCTTCCTTTTTAAGACTGGATAATATTTCATCGTATATATATATCACATTTTGTTTATCCTTTCATCCACTGAAGGACCCTTACTTTGCATCTACCTTTGGCTATTGTGAATAATGCTGCTATGAACATGAGTATACACCAAGGAAACCAGAATTGAAAGAGACACGTGTACCCCAGTGTTCATCGCAGCACTGTTTATAATAGCCAGGACATGGAAGCAACCTAGATGCCCATCAGCAGATGAATGGATAAGAAAGCTGTGGTACATATACACAATGGAGTATTACTCAGCCATTAAAAAGAATACATTTGAATCAGTTCTAATGAGGTGGATGAAACTGGAGCCTATTATACAGAGTGAAGTAAGCCAGAAAGAAAAACACCAATACAGTATACTAACACATATATATGGAATTTCGAAAGATGGTAACAATAACCCTGTTATGTGAGACAGCAAAAGAGACACAGATGTATAGAACAGTCTTTTGGACTCTGTGGGAGAAGGTGAGGGTGGGATGATTGAGAGAATAGCATTGAAACATGTATGTTATCATATGTGAAACAGATCGCCAGTCCAGGTTCAATGCATGGGACAGGGTGCTCAGGGCTGGTGCACTGGGCTGACCCAGAGTGATGGGATGGGGAGGGAGGTGGAAGAGGGGTTCAAGATGGGGAACACATGTAAACCCATGGCTGATTCATATCAATGTATGGCAAAAACCACTACAATTATGTAAAGTAATTAGCCTCCAATTAAAATAAATAAATTAAAAAAAAAAAGAATATGAGTATACAAATACCTACTCAGATCTTTGCTTTCACTTTTTCTGAATATAAACTCAGAAGTGTAATTGCTTTAAGTCTTCTAATACTCTTAATAAAATGAAGGCATACTAGCGTGTATTTTATCCAAAAATTCTTGGGGAAAAATTTAATTCTGATTTCTGAGGTGATAAGTATAGACTGCTACGACATTTGTAGACTAAAGCAACAAGATAGACAACACAGAACTCACACTCACAGGTTCTGTCTCCACTTGCTCCTTCTTTTCAGGTCTCCACATCTAAGTTTGTTTTTAGTTTTTCCACCTTCAGCATGATCTCCCACAACAAGTTCACCATTCCCATGACTTCAGTTATGTTCTCTTGCTCAGTTTCCAGATTCATCATCAAGCCACACTAGACTATCTCTTCCACTTTGTATTGCTCAGTCAGTCATACTCGTGAATTGTGAATAGGAGCATTGTTCTATTAGCCATTTCCTCTCTCTCCTGGATCTTTAACTTCTCTGGTTCTACCAGCTCTTTTCCCATAGTCTATAACTCTACTTAAAAACAGAAACTCCTTTTTTTTTCTTTAAAAACAGAAACACCCAAGGCTTGTTTAGTTTGGTGGGTCACCACTTCTATTTCAAATACTGGACATGGGCATGAGCATCCAGACACACACACATATGCACAAAGCATATGTGTGTCTTGGCCTTTGCTCTAATTAGCACACCAGCTAATGTGTTCATCTTACACTTTGCCCTAGCAAATAGACCCAGTAACCAGAAAAACATGTCTAGTTTTAATCAAGACAGAAAACTAAATATCTTTCAGTAAAGACTAAACACAAAAAACAGGGCTATATTGGTTCCCGTACCTTATACAGTATTACTTAGATAACAAAAATAATTCCAAACCCCATTACTTCCCTTGCCAATGTATGCATGTGTGCATGCACGTGCACACACACACACACACACACACAGTCAAGGTGGCAGACTGTCACAGACTTTCCCTCATGCCTGAAATACAGTAAGTCCCTGCCAGGTCCCATTGTCCTGCTCACTCCCAATTGCAAAAGTAATTGAATCACTTACTATAATTGACCAGTGGTCAAATTTCCTACGGCTATTTGAAGTCCTAGGTCTTCCAAGTACCAGTAATTATAAAACATAATACTTAAAAAAAAAAAAATCTACCGGAGTCTCCAAAAGTCAGACTTTCCATTCAGAAGTTGCCTCCTCCTCAGGCAGGACTCAGAAAACATTTGCAGAACTTCCCCAGACACCAGAGGTGTGACAGTGTGAGTGCACAGGAGAGTCCAGGTAAAATTTCAGATGAGACCCTATCTTCGGCTAACACACAGAAAACAGAGTCTGAGGGGATTAAAGTAATAAATCTCTTGTTAAAGTGGCAGGTGGTAGAGATTATTTCTTTACTTCCAACAAACAGGAGAACATGACAAATTTTAAAGCCTGAACCAAAAAGTAGGAGAAAAGCCCTGGGATTCTGAATGGAAACCCTCCTGTACTCTATCTACATCTAGCTGAAACACCTCATTAGTCACCCTCCCCTGGCCTTTACTGGTAAAACCCACCAAAACACCTTGGGTCTCTTGCTTCATTCTCTCTAACCACAACTGTATTTCCACAGGAGTACTGGACCTATTCTGCAAAGAATTTAAGACAAAATCCAGAAAAGTATATCAAGTCTATTAAATTAGTTTCTTTAATTATATTTTGATGGTGGTGCAGTAAAACTGTCAGATTCATATATTGCTAATTGCACTCTAAAATTGCATAAAAGTTTTCTAAGCAACGTGGCTATATGTGTCAAAAAACACAAAGCATATTACACCCTTTAACTTAGTAATTATCCTTCTCAACAATATAATCCAAAATGGGTAAAAATGATTATGTATACATATATATGTATAAATCAATACATATTTATTATAATGATATTTCAGTAGAAAAATGGCAGACTCTCCAGCCAGTATGGAGAAGGAACTGGCAACCCACTCTAGTATTCTTGCCTGGAGAATCCCACAGACAGAGGAGCCTGGAGGGCTAGAGCCCATGGGGTTGCAAGAGTCAAACACAACTGAGCGACTAACACACACACACACACACGCGCGCGCGCGCACACATCCAGCCAATGAGCAATGTTTAAGCAAGTTATAGAAAAAATATTTGACTAGTGAACTACCTCTGCAACCATAAATAAGTAAAATATAGCAAATGCAAAACATACTTAACAGGCTATGGAACATAGATTCAACTGTAACTATGTAAAAATCTGCCTAAGACAAAGACTTGTGAGAATGGATGGAAAATTTACACACGGTGTGTTAAGGTAGTGGCACTGTGCTCTTCCCTGTATTGGAATGGTTTGTAACATTTCTGAAATATTTTTTATAATAAACAGTGTCTGGCATTTTTAAATGGTTAGCATTATATGGCCATATAAAATCATTAGTAAGACAGCTTTACAATGATTATGAATACACATTCTCTAATACAGAGTAATTTTAGTTTCTTTTAATGCATATGGATTATTTTTCTCATTCGGAATTCATCTAAGATGATTCCAAATGATCTAAAAATCTAATGCATTTACTCCATTTAGTCTGCTAAACCAGCTATTTTATAGTCTATTGCCCAAATGGATGTCTCAAATATGTGCAAATACAATATATTTTCAAGCTCATTCAATTCCTAACCATATATCCTGACTGAGGCTTGAAGTTTATATTATATTTCAGATACTAATGAAATGATTCTGTGTAATTTTCAACAAGACCAAATGAAATTTGCACAAATTATACAGCTGTGATGCTTTCTTCACTATGACTTGTGAGCATAAGTATAAAGTAACAGTAGAAAATGTAAAAAATAAAAGGAGCAAAGGTGAGAGATTTTGTTCCACTGATTATGTTCTGAATGAAGAAATGTGAAAGGTGCAAATTGACAGAGAAAAGCTTTTGTTTATTTAAAGATAACAAAAAACTTACTGTTATATCAGAACAAATCATGTAACATCTCATTTTTGCTTGCAGAGAATACTAATGAAAGATGCATTGAGATCCTAGCATAACACAGAGATCACATAGATCAAGATGAGTAAGTTATCTGAGGTGGCAATTTGGGGAGAACAAGAAAGTTGCAAAACAAGGGAACACACAAACTACCTTTCACCATCCACTCCTTCCCCATCTCCTGCCTGAGCTAAGGATGAGGAAAATTCTTCACAGACAGTTGGTGAGTTTCAGAGCTCTCCAGTCTCTTCTATCTTTTGCAAATGAGTTGTCGTTCTCAAGAAAAAAAAAAAGAAAATGTTTGTATTCAAATGTTTGTGTTCAAAGCACAGGCATGTGGAGTCTCAGCAAATTCCCATCTGTTTCCTCTTTGCCAGCGAAAAGCTCAGTTGAAACCAATTTGACCTTTCTCAGCTTCTTAACTTCCTAGTTGCCATTCACACAATCATTGCACCAAAAAGGATACCCTTCTCTCCTCAATGTCTTCTGAGCAACAGTCAGTTCGAATTTTTGTACTACTTAAATCTATATTTTTTTAAAGATTTTATGATACTTAGTCTCATGGCTTTCTCTTAAATTTTTGTTGATGATTTCCAGCATTTTTCTGAGAGTCAATTTAAACTGTTGTGAAAAGTTTCCCGTTACATCCAGATCATAGCACAATAAAGGTGCACACACACATAAATATATGCCACTTTTTTCTGTGTATTTATGTACTGTTTGTACACCAACATATGATATTTATCTCTAAGTCATGAAATTATGGGCGATTTTTACTTTTTTCTTTATGCTTTCTATGTTATTTTATACTTCTTATGAGGTTCTGTTGTATAACCAGTGAAGACAGTGCAGCTCCATTCTGAACAAAATAAATTAAAAATGTAGACGCAAGTTCCACCCAGTTACTTCTCTTAATGAGGAAAGCAAGCTTAGAACTTAACAACAGGATTTTCTTGCTGAGAATAGATGTGAATTATTATAAATAATCATATTAGAGACAGATTGGTATAAAAGTAGAACCATTCTATAGTTCGGTCAAGAGCTGAGAAGAAGAACCTCCCTCATTCACAGATCAGTCATAATTTTTTTTTAAGGAACTATCATGGATTGAAGCCAAATGCTTTAATAAAGAGATAACAAAGACATATTACCAAAAAAAAAAAAAAAATAGACGTGAGCCCACAATACACACTTCAAATATATTGCCATTAAGCTGGTGAGGGCTTGGAAAAAATTCTTCTGGAAATCAGAGAACTTAATGAAATAATGGCATCTATAAATGCTGGAAAAAAATGAGGGGGAGGCAGGTAAATAAGACCATCATAAAAATGAAAGTCACATTTGGGAAGCAACAGAAAGGAGAATAAATAAAACAAAATCAGAATCATGAAGGGCAAGCTTGAGAACACTGAGTCAAACTGAAAGAGTTTTCAAAGACTACAGAGACATTATACATGTTTTAATGCCATTCTCCCAAATCACCACCCCCCGCCCCACAGAGTCCAAAAGACTGTTCTATACATCTGTGTCTCTTTTGCTGTCTCGCATACAGGGTTGTCGTTACCATCTTTCTAAATTCCATATATATGCGTTAGTATACTGTATTGGTGTTTTTCTTTCTGGCTTACTTCACTCTGTATAATATAATCGCCAGTCCAGGTTCGATGCAGGATACAGGAAGCTTGGGGCTGGTGCACTGGGATGACCCAGAGGGATGGTATGGGAGGGAGGTGGGAGGGGGGTTCAGGATGGGGAACACGTGTACACCCATGGCGGATGCATGTTGATGTATGGCAAAACCAATACAATATTGTAAAGTAAAAAAAAAATAATAAAAGACTACAGAGAAAATAAAAACTGTAAGAGACAAAAGAAATCAAATTTATACTTATTTGATATTTCTGGAAAAGAAAATAATAAAGCGCAAAAAAGTATTCAAAAATATAATTCAAAAATTATTTTTAAAATAAATATTTGAATCTATCAATTCAAAGCATGTTTGAAACCTTCATGATGTTTCAGCAAAAACACACACAACTGATCAAAATGGTTCAGTCTCTTTCCTGGTAAAGATACCAGACATCAAAGATAAAGCTATCTATGAAGGGTAAAAATCAGGTAAGCTTTGACTTTCCCAACATGATATAATGTTGAAAGATGATGGAGAAATGTCAAGTCTTCAGGGAAAAGATCATGGACTGCAGAGATTTTTAGTCAAAGTACTGTCTAGGCACAAAGAGACCAACATCAGACATCCCAAACATGGATGAACTTAGGAAATACAGTCCCATGAGTACTTCTCCAAGAGCAAACTTCAGTCAATCAATAAAAGGAAGAAGTTGTGGCAAAAGTGACATCAGTGAGCTGTGAGTCCATTTGAATGTAGAACAGAGATTAACCTGCTGTGACAATGGTGGTCAAGGTCTATCAATCAATAGACTTGATTGACCATGTGATATACAAAGGGTCATGATCCATCTAAGTAAGAAGATTACTGAGAAAAGGCTGATGAGTCAGAGGGACAAACTGATAAATGTGGTTTACAATAAACAATTTATGTACAGTCTAAACAATACTCTGTGAATACTATTTTACAGTATAAAAAATCTCACTAGGAACCTAAGAATATACATCCTTTAGAAAAAAATAAATGAAAGGTAATAAAAAATAATCAGATGGGTTACATAATAAAACATGATATACTCAAAGGCTAAATTTAAAACAAAGTGACACTGTAAAATTGAAAATTAAAAAATCAGCAAAGACTACCTGGAAAACAAACCAAAAGAAAGCAGAATCATGATAGTAGATCAAATGATCTTGAACACATGTTAAAGAGCACCAGATATGGTACAGAGGATCACTTTAGAACAATAACTACACTCCACAATATAGATCTGATAGTCATGAGCATTTATGCACTGCATAATAACATAATATCCTTAAAAGCAAAAAATACAAAAAGAAATATATATAGACACAAATAGATATAGGAGACTAAGTACATCTCTCAATGATAATAAATTAAGTGGAAGAAAAACTAATGGTGAACCAGATGACTTAACCAATAAGACACACATTAATTTAAATCAAACTCAATGCACTTCTCAGGTACACATAAAACACTTTTGAAATTGACTACATATTAGACAACAGAAATACTAATAAGTTCCTGGAAGTAAAAAGAACATAGATGATGTTTTCTTCTACAGCAAACATAGAAACTAATCACAAAATTAGAAATATTAAATAATCTTCTACATGTAAATCAAATTTTTTCTAATATAACTTTTTTACCAAAGAAAAAAATTTTTAATTGAAACCATCAACCATCTAATAAACAGCAATAGTTCTAACACCATGTATCAGAAACAAGATACAGTTTTAGCAGCAATAATTTATGCTTAAAAATATATCTAAATCATTAAGAATCGAAATAAATTGATACGGCATCAAATAAAGTTGGGAAAAATAAAATAAAAAGGGAGCCATAAGAATGAAAACGGAAAATAATGAAATGGAAAACAGAATTAAGAAATAAATAGAAGAGATCAGTCTTCAGAAGAAAAAGTAAATTTCACAAATTATTAACTAAGCTAATAAAGAGGTGGCACAGTGGTAAAGAATCTGCCTGCCGATGCAGGAGACACAGGAGGCGTGGGTTGAATCCCTGGGTTGGGAATATTCTCTGGAGGAAGAAGTGGTGACTCACTCTAGTATTCTTGCCTGGAGAATCCCATGGACAGAGGAGCCTGGCGGGCTACAGTCCATAGGGTAGCAAAAAGTCAGACATGACTGAGCACCCACAAAAGCAAGCAAGCAAGCTAATAAAGAAACCTGATGGAAGGTTCAAATACTTAAATAAAATAGATGGCAGGGTCTAGCATAGGGTCTTACACATACAAATGCTCAGTAAATGTTTGCTGAGTGATTAAAGGAATCAACAAAATTAAACTATCTCAGATAAAATTTTTTAATTATCATATTTCATTCAATTCTCAGATGCACATTTTTAACATCTTTGAAGTTGAGACTTTACTTTATATGATGGCATCTTACAATAGCTGTGGATGAATTTGGTTGTTATTTCTGGTACCATGACTGGATAACTACAGCCCCTCCACATCTCCCCCAACTGCAACCATTTCAGAAACACTTAAGAAGAAATGCAAGTTCTACTCATTGGCTGAGCTCCTTCCACTGTCACCTTCTAGTAAGACAAATACAGTACTATCATCAAAACATGCAGAATGGGTATAAGATACAACTTGGAAGAAACTCCCAGAGGTGATAGGAGAGCTTTATTTTATAAAGTGTTGGATCTTCATTTCTCAGTTGGCGTAGAAAACAAGGTTGTGTGGAAAAACATGACATCAATGAATTTGCCTCAAAGAGTAAATCAGAAAAAGTCAGACACTGGATATCAAGTTTTAGTAACTGTCATCAGAACCTAACTCCATTCCCTCTCCAGTTTGTCTGACACTGTTGTAAAGTTCCTGATATGGTAACACAACATGTCTCCCAGCACAAGAACCCAAACTGACTCTTCCATTCCTCTAATGACAATTGCACAGCCATGCTCTCAAACTCAGTCTGGTGCCTGGCACTCTGTATCCTCTGACTCAATCCTGGAAACTGACCGCCAGACCTCAGGATGTCCAAGTCTCATTAGTCCTTGTGTCTCCAAGGCTGAATTCCACTCTGCTGGTGGAACACCCTAACATGACTTTGATGTCAATATATCAAACTATTTTCCAGAATTGTGACTGGAGATGACAATATCCTTGGAGTACCAGTCCTAGCCAAATCCCCTCCATGGTCTGGACTCCTCCATGTTACACAAGACCCAATTCACTAGAAATCCTTTGGCAAGATGTGACTCTTGGCTCTAGCCAAACAAAACAGTAGGAAGGAGTTCACCCTTGGCATGAGACCCACACATCAGGGGGCTGAGAAGAAGGCCCAGGAAAAAAGGATTAAAACTATTTGAGTTTTGTGGGGCTATACACTGATACTCAGGGCTCATATTTTGAGTAAAGAGTAATCAAATGTTATAGTTTTAATATACATTTTTATGCATTTTGAGAAGTTGAAACTAAAATAGTTGGCTGTAGAAGCTGTACTTTTGATGACAAACATTCAAGCTGATGAATAAAATTGAACACTTTGGTAGCAATATGACCTTATCAATAAGCTAAGCTTTGCTGATAGGACCTCTATAAAAGACAAATAAATGTAGGTTAATAAAGCAATAGTAAATGTTGTTTGATTGATATAGGATTCATTAAAAGCAGTATCAATATGATTTATTTACTTTTTTCTATGTAGGGATTGATAATTCAATTTTAACATTCTTAATTAAAAGACGCTTACTCCTTGGAAGGAAAGTTATGACCAACCTAGATAGCATATTCAAAAGCAGAGACATTACTTTGCCAACAAAGGTCCGTCTAGTCAAGGCTATGGTTTTTCCTGTGGTCATCCATGGATGTGAGAGTTGGACTGTGAAGAAGGCTGAGCGCCAAAGAATTGATGCTTTTGAACTGTGGTGTTGGAGAAGACTCTTGAGAGTCCCTTGGACTGCAAGGAGATCTAACCAGTCCATTCTGAAGGAGATCAGCCCTGGGATTTCTTTAGAAGGAATGATGCTAAAGCTGAAACTCCAGTACTTTGGCCACCTCATGCGAAGAGTTGACTCATTGGAAAAGACTCTGATGCTGGGAGGGATTGAGGGCAGGAGGAGAAGGGGACGACAGAGGATGAGATGGCTGGATGGCATCGCTGACTCGATGGATGTGAGTCTGGGTGAACTCCAGGAGCTGGTGATGGACAGGGAGGCCTGGCGTGCTGCGATTCATGGGGTCACAAAGAGTCCCAGACACGACTTAGTGACTGAACTGAACTGAATGGGAAAAATTTTGATACAATATTTTTGATGATATTTAGAAATGTCTATTACAATTTCGTGTTAGTCACTCAGTCATGTCTAACTCTTTGCAACATCATGGACTGTAGCCTGCCAGGCTCTGCTATCCATGTGACTCTCCAAGCAAGAATACTGGAGCGGATAGTCATGCCCTTCTTCAGGGGATCTTCCTGACCTAGGGCTCGAACTCAGGTCTCCTGCACTGCAGGCAGATTCTTAACTGTCTGAGCCACTAGGGAAGCCCTTTGACTCAGTAAACCTACCTCTAGAAATGTATCTGGGAGAAAATATTTGCATAAGTATACAAAGATGTATGTTCAGTGATATTCAGTGTCAGTCATTTCTTACATAACTAAAAATTTGGAAAAAAAAACAAAAACAAATGATTTCAGTTAAGGATTGGTTAAACAATTATGTTATACTCATTCAGTAGAATACTAGGAAATCAATAAAAAAATTAGTAGCTCTTTATGTTCTAATGCAAAAAGATGTTCAAAATGCACTTCAAGATAAAAAAAAAGGGCTAATTGCAGGAGTATGTACTATATAATTTTTATTAAAAACACATATTTATATATAGATATTTAAATAAAGATTTAAATATCTGCTAAAATTGGTTCTTTCTGTGGAGCAATATAATAGTTTTGTTTTCTGTTTATAATGTATTTTTACATTAAATTATCACAACAATTTTTTAAAAGATTCATAAATTTAGAGTCTATTCCACTTGCCTTTACTGAGGCATTTTCTTATAACCAAGGTCCCTGAAAAAGAAGACACCTGTGTGGTGCTGCTACGACAAGAACAATGCTGGAAACGTCACTTCTCTATTCGAACCCTCTGTTATGGGTTGAACCGGATCTTCCAAAACTTCATATGCTAAAATCTTAACTCCTAGTACCTCGGAATGTGAACTGATTTGGAAACAGGGTCATTGCAAGAGTAATTAAGTTAATTAGTTAATACGAAGAATTGATGCTTTTGAACTGTGGTGTTGGAGAAGACTCTTGAGAGTCCCTTGGACTGTAAGGAGATCCAACCAGTCCATTCTGAAGGAGATCAGTCCTGGATGTTCTTTGGAAGGACTGATGCTAAAGCTGAAACTCCAGTACTTTGGCCACCTCACGCGAAGAGTTGACTCGTTGGAAAAGACTCTGATGCTGGGAGGGATTGGGGGCAGGAGGAGAAGGGGGACGACAGAGGATGAGATGGCTGGATGGCATCACTGACTCAATGGACATGAGTCTCAGTGAACTCCGGGAGTTGGTAATGGACAGGGAGGCCTGGCGTGCTGCAATTCATGGGGTCGCAAAGAGTCAGACACAACTGAGCGACTGAACTGAACTGAACCGATGAAGTCATTAGGGTGAGACCTAACACAATACGATGGGTGTCTCTAAGAAAAAGGGGAAATTTGGACACAGACACACGTAAGAAGAATGCTACGTGAAGATGAAGAAAGAGAGTGGGGCAATGCATCTACAAGCTGAGGAATGCCAAAGATTGCCAACAAACCAGCAGGAACTGGGTGGGAAGCTTGGAAGAGAGTGTCTCTCACAGCCCTCAGAAGAAATTCTGCCTCCAGATGTAGAAACTCTGTGTGAGTGTCAAGACTTTGGACTCAAGACCAGAGCATTAATTCAGTGAATTCACTGAATCTTCAACTTGCCAATTTGCTCTACAGATTTGGGATTTGCCAGCCCCCAAAATCATATGGCCCAAATCCTTAAAGTCTCTCTCTCTCCCTCTCTCCTCTAGATAGATAGATAGATGGATGGAATACATATCTTATCTTAGTGTTTGTTTCTTTGGAGAGCCCAGTACACCCTCTTCCCTCCCCTCATCCCACTTGTGCTGTGTGGTCTCAAACTCCATAATCGCTGTTGAAGACTTTTCTCACGTGGCCCAGGACACCCTTTCCCCAGGGATTCACTGGTCTATATAGTCCAGCTGGGTAAAATAGCCCCAGCTTTCCCACACCCATATTTGTGTTTACAAATTATTTCCACTCAGTATAAAAATAAATTATAGTATGTAAAATGAGCATGACAAACTGTGAAACAAAATCGTGGTCTTGTTTTGTGCTTTTAAAAATCATAATACTGATTTCACAGGATTTTATTCTTTCCTTAAAAGGTAGATAACAACACACTCCATTAAGACAGTCTCCCTTTAAAATTCACATCGAATATAAAAGAATTATCCAGCTCTTCAGATATTCCCTCCTTTCCTCCTTTTTCAAGACATCTATGTGCTCCCTCTCAATGTGTAATATTTCCGACCCAGGGATCGAACCCAGGTCTCCCATGTTGTAGGCAGACACCTTACCCTCTGAGCCACCAGGGAAGTCCTCAATGTATAAACACCCTGCCATTCCACTAACTGGCTCCAATCATAACTCCTTTCCTGATTACCTCAACCTTGGTGTCTCAACCTTGACATGACTGTTGACATTTGTTGTTCAGTCGCTGAGTCATGTCCAAATCTTTGCAACCCCATGGACTGCAGCATATCAGTCTTCCTTGTCCTTTATCATCTCCCAAAGCTTGCTCAAACTCATGTCCATTGAGTCGGTGATGCCATCCAAACATCTCATCCTCTGTCATCACCGTCTCCTCCTGCCTTCAATCTTTCCCAGCATCAGGGTCTTCTCCAATGAATCAGCTCTTCACATCAGGTGGCCAAAGTATTGGAGTTGGTATCTGGGGCTAGAGAATTCTCTGTTGGAGGCGGGGCACTCTTCTGCTTTGCAGGATGTTTAGCAGCATCTCTGGCCTCTTCCTACTAGATGCTAGTGGGAAGACAAGCAAGACCTAGGCAGATTGATAAGAAGTCTGGGATTCTCGAGGAGGAGATAGGGGTCTAGAATTCTCGAGGAGTAGGAAAGGACAAACTTTTTTTTTTCTACATTGCTTAGTTACATAAAACCTTTTTTTTCTTTAAGCCCACAACTGATGATTACACAACAAACAACTCAATTTAAACTCTGTTTTAATATATAACAACAATGTGTCCTGCTCGAGGACAGTTTTCTCCTTCCTGAAAACCTTCTGGCTAATCCTGTTATCTTAAAATGTAAATTATGGAGTGGGTCTAGTAAGATCTTTACAACCACGAGACATTCTTTTGATTTATTGTAATAACTAATTTAAAAAGTATATAACGCCCCTGCTTAGACTAGCGCAGGGGGCACTCTATGTCCCCCTTCTGATGTCTATGTCAGAAATTTTCTCTGTCCCTTTTTCACTTTAATAAAACTCTGCTACACAAAAGCTCTTGAGTGATCAGGCCTGGTCCCTGGTCCCAAAGCTAAATCTTCTTCGAAGATCACGAATCCGACATCCTTTACCGTAAGCTATCACTAGTAGCAACCTCTCTGCTTTTTCCCGCCTGTAGGGATGTCCAAATATGTCTCCAGAAACTGTCCAATACCCTCGAGTACAAAATAACACCGTGAGAACACATACAGTTTCCCCTGGACCAGAATAACATCAAGGGCTCCCGTCTGCTTTGCCAGAGGAAAGCTTTACCATAGCTCACTTATTTTCTCTGCTTGCTTTTTCTCAGGTGAAGGATGAGAAAAACAATATTAGAAAATGGAGGAGCTCTTAGCATAATCCCACTGCTCTTCGGTTGGTGGAGGAATTATTCAGCATAGCTGTTACGTTAATGTTTCCACAAAACCTGCTACGTATTAGAGGAGGGAAACAATTATATAAGATAAATGTGTTCTTGTTCTGTTACTTCATTGGTTCTATGTTAAAGAAAATGAAAATCTCTCTCAAGAGCTTGCTAATGAAACCCAGTGATTCACCCTGTCTCAATTAAGAATAGACTTCATAATCAAATGAAGAAAAAGCAGTTCTTCAAAATGAACAACAGTACATTGCAATGAAGGAAAATCTAGCAACACAAAATACAAATAACCCGTTCTAACACTTGCCTGCTGTTGGCTGCTGGTGCTCAGCCAAAATGTAACCGTCATGCTTGGGATGACTGAGAAGTGAAGTCAGCTCTTGGTTTTCCACACTGACATGAATATATCTGACCAAGAAGGTCATCAGTCTTCATCCATAAACTCAGGTGTGTGAGAAACTGTTTTTTTTTTCACTCTGCCTGATTTCTACGTCAAACACAACAAACTCTGATGCTGCAGCAGGGGTAGAAGGCTGTGAAAATTCTATTCAAGAAATTCAGGACTCGCCTATCCCACAGTTCTGCCCTCGACCTTCGGCAGTTCCCTGGGTTTCCGCCAAAGCAGAGCTCGTGAACTCATCTGTACCACCGAGGGAGAGAAGGAGGAGGACAAATGGAGTTCTGAGGGCTACAGCCCGTCTCCCCTCCCTGCACCCTCACACCACGTGCTCTTGCCAGCTTCCCTGGGATCCACCCAGACCTACATATTGCTGTGCAGCCCATGTATCACATGGTAGAGGTCAGAGAAGGTACAGGAAGCTTCTTGAACCCAGCCACAGAATCCAAAAAAGATGCCCCAACCAGGCGTCCAGCAATGCAGAAGCCCTCTGTCTGGAGGTCACCTACATGCACTGCTATCACATCCTTTCTGTTTTCATTTTCCCTTCCTTTACATGGCTTCCCAGGAAGCACAGTGGTAAGCAGTCTGCCTGCCAATGCAGAAGACACAAGAGACATGAGTTCGACCCCTGGGTCAGGAAGATCCCCTGGAGTAGGAAATGGCAACCTGATCCAGTATTCTTGCCAGGAAAGTTCCATGGACCGAGCAGCCTGGGGGGCTACAGTCCATGGGGTTGCAAAGAGTCAGTTCAGTTCAGTTCAGTCATTCAGTCATGTCCGACTCTTCATGACCCCATGAATTGCAGCACGCCAGGCCTCCCTGTCCATCACCAACACCCAGTGTTCACTCAGACTCACATCCATCGAGTCAGTGATGCCATCCAGCCATCTCATCCTCTGTCGTCCCCTTCTCCTCCTGCCCCCAATCCCTCCCAGCATCAGAGTCTTTTCCAATGAGTCAACTCTTCGCATGAAGGGGCCAAAGTACTGGAGTTTCAGCTTTAGCATCATTCTTTCCAAACAAATCCCAGGGCTGATCTCCTTCAGAACAGACTGGTTGGATCTCCTTGCAGTCCAAGGACTCTCAAGAGTCTTCTCCAACACCACAGTTCAAAAGCATCAATTCTTCGGCGCTCAGCCTTCTTCACAGTCCAACTCTCACATCCATACCTGACCACAGGAAAAACCATAGCCTTGACTAGACGAACCTTTGGTGGCAATGTAACGTCTCTGCTTTTGAATATGCTATCTAGGTTGGTCATAACTTTCCTTCCAAGGAGTAAGCGTCTTTTAATTTCATGGCTGCAGTCACCATCTGCAGTGATTTTGGAGCCCCAAAAAAGAAAGTCTGACACTGTTTCCACTGTTTCCCCATCTATTTCCCATGAAGTGATGGGACCAGATGCCATGATCTTTGTTTTCTGAATGTTGAGCTTTAAGCCAACTTTTTCACTCTCCTCTTTCACTTTCATCAAGAGGCTTTTTAGTTCCTCTTCACTTTCTGCCATAAAGGGTGGTGTTATCTGCATATCTGAGGTTATTGATATTTCTCCCAGCAATCTGATTCCAGCTTGTGTTTCTTCCAGTCCAGTGTTTCTCATGATGTACTCTGCATATAAGTTAAATAAGCAGGGTGATAATATACAGCCTTGACGTAGTCCTTTTCCTATTTGGAACCAGTCTGTTGTTCCATGTCCAGTTCTAACTGTTGCTTCCTGACCTACATAGGGGTTTCTCAAGAGGCAGGTCAGGTGGTCTGGTATTCCCATCTCTTTCAGAATTTTCCACAGTTTATTGTGATCCACACAGTCAAAGGCTTTGGCATAGTCAATACAGCAGAAATAGATGTTTTTCTGGAACTCTCTTGCTTTTTCCATGATCCAGAGGATGTTGGCAATTTGATCTCTTGTTCCTCTGCCTTTTCTAAAACCAGCTTGAACATCAGGAAGTGTCTGCAAAGAGTCAGACACGATAAACACACGTGCACTAACTAACTTACTTTATACACTCTAGAGAATTTTTTTCCTGTCTAGTAGGAAAAACAAACTTTATCCACAATATTTCAGTCAAATAATTTGTCTACACCCAAAGAACATCATCATCTAAAAGATGTGATCTTTTTGCCAGAAGTTTTCTGGGTTTGTGGGGTTTTTCTGGTTTCTCTGTTTTGTTTTGTTTCTACCATGTCACAACGTTTCCCTAAATATAGAGCAGAAAGCAATTTTTGCAGTTTAAATGGCAGGGTGTGGAATTAATAAGAGGGGAAAATTGATTTACATTTCCAAAAATATTACAAAATCAAAATAGTACATGTCTTTATATTCTTATTTGATTATGAGTCTATTCTGATAATGTCTAATATTTTGAATATTCAATTCAAACAGAATAATGGAACATATTACAAAGATTTTCCCTCTTGAACACCTCCATGCATTTCATTTGAATTTAAAAAATACAGTAGTGCTGCTATGTACAATGTGTACATAAAAAGTGAAGAGTCTATGTGAGATAAATCACATATGGGTAGTTCCAATAAGAGGATATAAAAATACCAAGTCCTGAAGTCTCTTGGTATTTATACTAGGGAAGACACAGACTTGCTCTAAACTGAAAGTCTTAGACACTAATTGCATCTCTTGAGCTTCCAGGATTTCTCCCAGAACTGGACAAAGTCAGGTCATAGAGGGTGCTATTAAGACAGATTTCCTGTCTTCTGCCAGGCATCTGCTGTTTTTCACCATAAGGCAAAGATCCTGGGAACTAATTAACCCTGTACCCTACATACCTAAGGTGGGATTTCTTCCAATGACTTTATCACTTAAGATTCTCTGGCTACAAGCAACAAAACCAATTCCAGCTAATTTAAAATGAAAAAGAAGGTATTCACTTGCATCACTGAGGATTCCAGAGTTGGAAACGGTTTCAGACAAACTGATTAGGACCTCATCCTGAGGGGCCACCTGGCGGTTCTCAGCACTCTCAGGCTCTCACCTGAGGCAGCAGAGGAGACAGCTAGTTTCCTCAATAACTCGTACAAAGGTCTGGACACGTAATCCTGGGTTTTGTGCTAAAACCACTCACTGCAATCATGGGACTAGAGTCATATACTGATAGTCTAGGGTAGGGGAGAGCAAACGTGTTCTGCACAGAGCTATTACAGTAATAGTAATAAATGTTACTATTTTTGTAAATAGTAAATATATTTGACTTCGCAGATCATGTAGTCTGTCACAACTCCTTAACTCTGTCCTTTAGCACAAAAGCCACCACACATGAATGAATGATCATGGCTAATGTTACCATGAAACTTTATTATGGACAGCAAAATTTGGAATTTTATATATCAGGAGATATCATTCTTCTTTTGATTTTTTTCTGACCACTTAGAGATATAAAAGGAACCCCCTATTGGCTCAGTGGTAAAGAACCTGCCTGCCAATGCAGGAGACATGAGTTCAATCCCTGGGTTGGGAAAATCCCCTAGAGAAGGAAATGGCAATACACCCCTGTATTCTTGCCTGGGAAGTCCCATGGACAGCAGATCCTGGAGTATTACATGGTGTGTCAAAAGAGTCAGACACGACTGAGTGACTGAACATGCACATGTGATATAAAAACCATTCTCAGCTAACAGGTTTTTATGAAACAGGTAGCGTGGAGGGCTTAGCCCATGAGCCATAATTTGCCAACTTCTGCCCTGCGGAACCCACTTCCCTTGAAGTACATAGACTGAGAATGAAGAACTGGGTCCCTCTAAGGAAATTAGGGTAATGAGTGCTGAGCAACAAACACAATATATCTTCACCTGAGTACGGTTATGCTTCACAATTTTAAGCTAGGAAGGGTTGAGAAGCTGCTGTCTAATGAACTCTTAGAATTCATCCAAAAGCTAGAAGTTTAATGAATGGTCCATCTCCAGTTCCTCTATGCTGCTCCTAAACCCCTATCCGTCACCACTAGAGTTGTCCGGGAAGCAGAGCACATCTAACTGTCTATTTTCTGTGGCATCAGCAAAACAAGAAATTCACCAATCAGAATGGCTCTGCACATTCTGGATGTGGACCACGTGGTCAATGCCCAGTTCCCACTGTTACTGACATCAAGAACTTGAGGCTAATCCAAGTATCCTTTCATTTATCCAACAAAGAACTAGTTATTGATCGCCACTCTTTGTTCTAGGCTCTGGGAATATACCAGAGAACAAAAGAGGGGAAAACCCCGCTCTCTGGGAGCTTATTAATTAACAGTAAATGGGGAAAAACAGAAAAATAAAGCAAGAATAGGAGTTAGGGAATGCTGGGTGTCATTTTAAATAGGTGGCCAAGGAAAGCCTTGCTGCAAAGACAACTTTCAAGCAAAGAATTGGAGAAGGATTCTCCAAGTGGCTGGGGGAAGAGGATTTTAAATAATGAGACTAGCAAGTGTAAGGGCCCTGGGGCAGAAATGTGACTGGCATTAAGTGGTGGGAGCACAGTGAGTGTGGGCATGAGCAAGAGAAGATGAAGTCAGAGCAGCAGAAGGGAAGAGGACCACAAATCACTAAGTGCCATGGAGCCATGGTACCGACTTTGATTTTTACTCTGAGTAGAGGTAGCATAGAAGGGCTTTGAGCAGAGAAGACATGATTTGACTCACTCTCTTAAGTGATCATTTCAACTTCTGTGTTGAGAATGAAGTTGTTGCCAGGGTGGGGGTTGAGGAGGGCATTGGCCAGGGGAGGGGGTGGGGGAGGGTTGGAAGCAGAGAGACCAGCTATGAGACTACTGTAATAACCTAAGTGTCTTGGCTCCACTCTCAAGCAGAGAATATTCCATGGGTTGAACTATAAATCAGTCTTCAAAATAATAAGCCTCCATGTGCAACCTATCATAGACTGAGGTGTCCACCAGCTTTGAAGAAAAGATGCAAGCACAGCTGGCCCAGACACACACCACCTCAAGCTAGATCCCATGTGAGTGGACGTTTGTCAGAGGGGCCCCAGTCCACATGCCCTGGCGCTGCACTCAAGGAGCTGAGAATAGTGATATTGTAACCTGTTGCCTCCCATTACCTCAGCCTCTGCAAATCTCCTCCTCCTTCATTCTGGAATATGTCCACCTCCACTGTCTATGGCGAGCATTGTGAACATTCACTTGAGTTCCTCACTGAGCTGTGTCTCTCACTGCTGGGACTGAGCCAAGGTGAATCAACAGGAATCGTATTTGTGTCAAAAGGTAGCAGAGATGCCACCAGTCATCTCACCATGGATGAGTGCCCACTTTCTTACCCGGCACACATATGATGTCTTTGAGCTTAGACACCAACCTTAGGCTAATTTTTCCTCCCCTGGAAGAGGTCCCCCACTGTGGGAAAAGGAGGAAACGGGCTCTGCTCCCTCTACCACAGCCAAACCCTGACAGGACAACTAGCTCAGCAGTACCACCTTGAGGCTGCTATGGGAAGTGCATCTGTAAGGGCCTGAATGTGAAAGTTTATATGCAAAACATCCCCTAGAGAGACCCGTTATCTCAGCCTGAGAGGGTTTCAAGACGATCAGAGACGTCTGGTGAACCCCAAGGCTCACAAGGTAATGGCAGAAATCCATCCCGCATTCCCCCCCACGGTAACTGCCTTCATCTAAAGGAACAAGAATTCCAATGGTGCTATACCTCCTCTGTGGATGGGCGCTGAAATTCACATTTACATCTCACCAGCTGCTCATCGACCCTAGCTCACTCTGATCCTGAGCCTGTGTCTTTAGAATAAGCTGCAAAGCAGTATCACCGGGGAGAGGGTAAAGAATTCCAATGCCCATGCTCATCCCCACTGTGGAGTGAACTCAGAATTTCTGTGAGTGCAGCCCAGGCATCACTGAGGGGGATAACAATGTGCAGACAGGTAAGCTATCAAAACTGATGCTTCCATTCCTTAAGTGAGGCCAAACTCGCTCAGGAAAATCCACTGAGAGAGTCACCTTTGTCCCTGAACCTAATTCAACAAAAACCAGTTTCAGGCAAGGTCAGGTCTCCCTCTGGGCTTGGGAGCTGTTAGCTACCAAAGCTGCTTTGGAGGTATGGAGGTACTTCCCTCTGCTCTGTAACAGCAGCAAAGGCAAAATCGTCAACTTCCTTTGCTTGCATCTCTACCCTCCCCACCCATTCCCCCCAGAAAAAAAAATGGTTCCATTTCTCCATCTGCTTCCTGATCAGCAGCCTTGCTGCCTTCACACTTGTAGCTCCCTCTTCTCAGAATGCTCCCCCTTCGGCGGGTCCCTTTGCATCACTCCCTTTACCTAACTCTGCTCAAGGCAGTAAATCTTCCTCTTGACAACAGACAAGTCTCTTACTTGCTCGAGAGCAGGCCCCGCTTCTTGCTATTATAGTACCTAGCACACCGTGTTGTGCTGCTTTTCATCATGTCTAAGACACCATCAATTATGAGATACACTATGATTTTTCTAATTTATTTATTTTTTGAAGGATAATTGCTTTACAGAATTTTGCTGTTTTCTGTCAAACCTCAACATGAATCAGCCATAGGTATACATATATCCCCTCCCTTTTGAAACTCCCTCCCATCTCCCTCCCCATCCCACCCTTCTAGGTACACTATGATTTTAAGAAATGCTAAGGAATCAAAAAAGCTGTCAATAAAATTACAACAATGCTTTCTTATAACTTAGAATTTTCATTTCATGCATACAGAAAAAATCTTTTAGTAAATTTGGAGATAAATCAAAAAGCCCCGGATTGGTTAGTCTTTCTTATTTAACCAACTTTCTTTAGTAGAATCACATGTCACAGAAAGTTAAGCAGCTGCTGTTCAAACTCAGCAGGAAGTTTCTGATATTGGTGTTTGATCTCTGAATGACAGTCCTGCCTGACGAATGAATTGATCACAACTCTTTGTTTTGAAATTTCTTCCATCTCTTCAAAGAGATTAGACAATTCCTCCTTCCTCTAGTTGACGGGCTTAGCATGTGATATCAGTATTTCTTAGAATTTAATGTGCAGATGAATCACCTGGGGATCTTCAAATGCACTTTTTGATTTTGTAAGTCTGGCATGCAGCCTGAGATTCTGCATTTTTCACAAGTTCCCTGGTAATGCTGGTGCTCTTGGTTCAGGAACCACACGTGGTGTAGCAAGGCGACAGACAATTCTTTATGCATTCTCATTCACAACACTTACACAAGTAATTTAACTTGTATTTCCCATTTTTAGGACCCACCAAGCATTTCATTAATTGCAAGAAAATAAGATATGGGGATCATCCCTCCAGTAATAGTTACCTCACTGATATCAAATAGACATCCCACTCCATAGTTTCTAGCCTTTCTATACACACAATGACTTTTCGTTCTAATGATAAATTATAGTATAATTTTAAAAAAGCATTTCCAGTGGCAGTTAGCCCAGTCATACAGTATCAACAAAGTACGTATCAGTGAAGGAAAAACAAGGAGAACTGCTGTGGCCAAGCTTTCTCTTGCCTCTTTCCCCAACTATACTGTGAGCTACTTGAGTGCAAGGACTAGGAAAACCTTTGTGCTAAAGCACAGAACTCAGCGCCAAGCAGCAGGTAAGCACATGAGGCGTTAATGCAGTCCTAATACTCTGTTGACCATGTTCCATGGGCTAAGCGTCGGTGACCTGTGTTTACTTGTAACATACATATTTGAAATCTTCTCTAGCTGTGCCTACTCAGGGATTTACTGTGAGTAAACTGGGACAAATAATGTGCCTTGCAAGCTAACACTAGTTTGGGGTGGTAGAGTAGATAGGAGTGGTATTTATAAAAAGGCTAATTGAGTGATTCTTTGTGATTTGCTTTCTTGCACATTATGACGGGTTCACTCCCACTCTCCCAGCTGGCTTGTGATTCATCTATCCTTTTTTTCTGGATTATGGCTCTTGTCAAATAGAACTCAGTATCCCTAGTCTACGGCCATACCACCCTGAACGCGCCTGATCTCCCCTGATCTTGGAAGCTAACCAGGGTCGGGCCTGGTTAGTACTTGGATGGGAGAAACCAGCATCCCTGTATTGACTACACTAAAGCCTTTGACTGTGTGGATCACAACAAACTGTGGAAAATTCTTAAAGACATGGAATACCAGACCACCTGACCTGCCTTCTGAGAAACCTGTATGCAGGACAAAAAGAAACAGTTAAAACCAACATGGAACAACAGACTGGTTCAAAATTGGAAAAGGAGTATGTCAAAGTTGTATATTGTCACCCTGTTTATTTAACTTGTATACAGAGTATCATGTGAAATGCCAGGATGGATGAAGCACAAGCTGAAATCAAGATTCCTGGGAGAAATATCAATAACTTCAGGAATGCAAATGGCACCACCCTTATGGCAGAAAGTGAAGAGGTACTAAAGAGCCTCTTGATGAGGGTGAAAGAGCAGAGTGAAAAAGCTGGCTTAAAACTCAACATTCAAAATACTAAGCTCATGGAACAGAGCTTAGTGAAACAATGGAAAGAGAGACTTCATTTTCTTGGGCTCCAAAATCATGCAGATGGTGACTGCAGCCATGATATTAAAGATGCTTGTTCCTTGGAAGAAAAGCTACGACAAACCTAGACAGCATACTGAAAAGCAGAGATATTACTTTGCTGACAAAGGTCCATATAGTGAAAACTATGCTTTTTCCAGTAGTCATGTACAGATGATGTGAGAGCTGGACCATAAAGAAGGCTGAGCGCTGAAGAATGATGTTTTTGATCTGTGGTGTTGGACCGGACTCTTAAAGTGCCCTAGACTGCAAGGAGATCCAACCAGTCAATCCTAAAGGAAATCAAACCTGAAATATTCATTGGAAGGGATGGATGCTGAAGCTGAAGCTCCAATAATTTGGCCACCTGATGCGAAGAGCCGGCTCATTGAAAAGACCCTGACGCTGGAAAGATTGAAAGCAGGAGGGAAGGGGACGACAGAGAACAAGATGGTTGGATGGGATCACCAACTCAATGGATATGAGTTTGAGCAAACTCTGGGGAGATGGTGAAGGACACAAAAGACTGGCATGCTACAGTCCATAGGGTCTCAAAGAGTTCCCAT
>NW_020867487.1:0-26352 GCF_003369695.1 Bos indicus x Bos taurus | reverse complement strand
GAAAGTTGAATTCCTTCCTTGAAGAAGGTTGATGTCTTCTTCCTTTTGGTTTCTGCCCTCCTAATGTTGGTCCAGTTGTTTGTATGAGCTTCTTATGGGGTGAGATTTGTTCTGAGTTTTTGTTGTTTGTTTGTTTTTCCTCTGATGGGGAAGGTTGAGTGAGGTGGTAATGCTCTCTGCTGATGATTGGGTTTGCAATTTTGGTTTGTTTGTTGTTTAGATGAGGCATCCTGCACAGGGTGCTACTGGTGGTTGGGTGATGCTGGGTCTTGTATGCAAATGGTTTCCTTTGTGTGAGCTCTCACTAGTTGATATTCCCTAGGGTTAGTTCTCAGGTAGTGTAGGGTCTTGGAGTGCTCCTACTCCAAAGGCTCAGGGGCTTGATCTCACATTAATAGGGGTCTTCTGAAATAAAATGGTAGCTTCTCTGTTACAGTTATGCAGACCAAATCCACATCTAACTGTGTATAAGGAACTTGAAAAACTTTTTCTGTCTTTGGAAAAACTGCAACAATATCATACAGCTGGACTCTTGAAGAAGTTTCTCTCAAAACATTACAGTGAGATAGATCTGAAATGGTAACTGTTCATCTAGTTAAAATTTTAATTGGTTTTGATTTTCCCTATACAATTGGCAAAGTTGTAAAGAGTTCAGAAACAGCTATTGGTTTTTCAACTTCTTGTTTCTTTTCCTTAGATTCAACAACATGATTGCTGGTAACAACTGAATAGCCCAGGTGAGCAGCATTCTCCACAAGCCTGTGCAGTGCCTCACTAGGTTCACACTTAATACTACACACAAAAATAGAGCAAAATAAAATATTTATACATTAAAATAAAGCCATTAAACAACTGAAAGAAAATATAGGTTTGTTTTTTTTTAAATCTTACAACAGAAATAAGCTTTCTAAGAAAAAAAAAAAAGAAACCTTAGAGTGAACACTGTTACATTTGAAAACATAAAAAACCTTTCAGAACCTTCACATGTCTATAAAAAATCTAAAATTGATTTTTAATAGCAAAATGATTTTGAAAAATATTGTAGCATATGTAACTGATTATTACTATCATTTTGTAAAAGACTTTTATGAATTAACAACAAAAATTGGAAGATACAAAAGTATTGAATAAAGATATTATAGTTAATTGACAAATGACCACATATAAAGAGCTAATAAATATCAGAAATTCAGGCTCAATAATCAAAGAAATGCAAATAAAATCAATATGATATTGTTTTTGTCCCATCAAATTATCCAAAATTTAAAAATTATAATGTTCTGCATTGGGAGGCACTCTATACTTTTAGGGATATAGATACAGCTTTCTGGAAAACAATTTGGAACTCATATTTTAAAAGCCTTAAAAAATTGCATTTTGATACAAAAGTTGTACTTTTAAGAATTTACCCAAAGGGAATAATAAGAGACGTAGCAATTATTTTTGTGTGAGTATATTCATGTGACATTTTATCTTTTGATGCAATATTAAGAAAACACAAATATTCAATTAAATAATTAAATAAAATTTGAGAGAGAATTATATCATGGCCTATTATGCAATCTTTAGAAGCTGCATTTCTAAGAATAATGACAAAATGAAATGCCAATTATATATTCTTAAAGAAAAATCAGAATACAGAACAATGTGATCTGAATATTGGAGGAGGTGGTGGTGGCAGGGAACAAGGAAAAAGAATGTGTTGTTTATAAATTTAGGAAAACAAAAATAACAACAGGAGGGAAAGAAATCAGAAGTTATCTGTAGTTCTTTTTCCTATGTTGGAGGATAATGGATATTTTAATATTTTAACTTTATATTTTTATGGATATTCTAAATTGTTTTTATAGGCAGACATGAATCTTACAACAAATGCTACATTTATTTATTTATTTATTTTTGGTTTGTTTTGTTCAGAGCACATGGAAACACATCTTTGGATGCTGTATGTGATAAGCTTCCCCAGGACAGTGTATTCCTGTCCTGTGATGAACAGGGCTTATATGTTCTGCCTAGCGGGACCCCAAGAGTAACTGCAAAGTTGGTGGGGCTCTTTCTATTCAAGTGACTCTACTACATGATACATTTAACTTGGCAGTTTAGAATTTCAATAAAAGGTTTGGTTAAAAATGAACAACATGAAAAATGAAACAATGGTCAGTGATTTTGTAGACCTCGTCCTCTGTTACTCTGTCTGGCTCCTCCCCTTTCACAGTGTGGGGTCACGAGGTGAGCGAGGTGGACTCTGGCCTTCACACCTTTTGAACATGCCTGTCCCAGGGGTGGGTCTATTTCTGTGATAGTTAAGGAACAGAAATCTCCTGATGGAGAGCCTCATCCAACAGGAATTGCTGCCTGGCACAGCGAAATTGGCTAGTGTCCTGAGTGTGTGTTTAATAAGTGATCAGATACTTCTTTCATTCCAGCTCCTCTGTGTCTACTGTTCCCATGGAGTTGTCATCCCCTCTGTGTTAGTGAGGCATCGCCAGTGGTTATACTTGCTGCTCTCTTGTTGGCATCCATATGCATCGTCTTATATGTACCACTTGTGGTTCAAGTTGTAACAGGTGTCTGTGAGTGGCCCTGGGCTTCCTGCTACCAGATTTGTTTCTGTTACGCTTTGACTATAGTTGTGGACACTAGCACCTGAAATCTTAAAGAATAATGGCTAGGATAAAATTAAATATTCCCAGGTTTTAAACCAGCATTTTATATGCATTAATAATTTCCTGTTAAACAAAAAAACCGTTTCAATCAGTTCAGTTCAGTCACTCAGTCGGGTCTGACTCTTTGAGACCCCATGGACTGCCAGCATGACAAGCTTCCCTGTCTATCACCGACTCCCAGAGTTTGCTCAAACTCACGTCCATTGAGTCTGACATCATTATAAAAGCAAAAAGCCTTTCTCCTGCTTGTCAACTTTTGCAAGCTGACCTTTGAATCAGGCACCATGCCTTTGATTTGTGAAATATTTAGTAATCATTGTTTTTTTTAATTAATTTATTCTTTAATTGAAGGATAATTGCTTTACAGAAGTTTGTTGTTTTCTGCCAAATATCAACATGAATCAGTCCATAGAGTATACATATGTCCCCTCCCTCTTGAACCTCCCTCCCATCTCCCTCCCCATCCCACCCCCTGGCCACTAAAAATTCATGTGCTTGGGGAACTTCAGTACTAAAAACTAAGGATTCTTTGCATATTATCCAACCATGTAAAAAGTAGTAGCAATAGTTTATTATTAATAGTATTAATAGTAGTAACAATAGTTCCATATTAGACTGATTAGGGCTAAAAATGCAACGTCTCCTTTATTTAGTTCTGTTCTAATTCATAAGTCTTTTCCAGATATTCTAGTCACTGTACCCCATTTTCACTTTTCAATCCTAGGTTGGCTTGCGTGATTGCCCATATCAACTTTGGAGAAGAAAGATTCTTCCGTTTGAATGGCACATATCTTCATTTGGCTTCTTAATATCACTACATCATCAGTAAAGGAAATGGAATTAGCTGAGAAGTCTTTGACTATATAAGGTGCTGGCAGATGCCCACAATTTCTTATTTAGGCAACTTGGCAATCAGAGGAATGAGAATATGGGCAGGATAATATGCTTTTTGGCAATATAAGTGTGGGAAATAAAAGTTTGTTAGCTGAAATTATTTTTTCTGTAGGTATACTTTAAACAGTTCTAAAATGGCTCATATATAGGAAAAAAATGTCTCCATCACCTTTTTCTGTATGCCAATCAGAAGCAATGCTAAGTAGAGACTGGATTTTTTATCTAGTGATGCAACTTTGATCTAAAGAGCTCAGTATATTCTATTTTTTGATAATAGTTAAAACATGGGTTAAAACAATTCACTAACAATAGAGCTACATAATTACAGCAATATGATTATACAAAATTATAAATAAGATTTATGTGCTGGATTCTAACTCATAAACAAGATAAGATACTAATTATATTTTTAAACTGTTCCAAATAAGGTTCCCAAATAAGGGAAAATAACTTGCATGACAAACAGGAAAAGGAACAAAAATTTTATGTGTACTTATATATATATGAAATCATTGTTTCTGTAGTTATTGGAAGTTTTTCTTTGCACACACACACAAAAAATACAATAAGCTAATGTATAGCAGTTTGCCTTTCCTGAAAAAGGTGAGTAAAGGAGCTTCTAAACTGTAGTTAAAAAAAATAATAATCTCTATATTGTAGCAATTTTCCATGTATTTGTAAAAAATCCAGTTAAGCTACTTCAAAAGAAATTTCAGGTGACCTCTACCTTGGCTCGGTGTGATTTAACTGAAAATCATTGTCATTGCTGGTTGAGGAATTGTGGAGCAAGAAAATATGCCCTGAGACTGGATGGGAAAGAGATGTCTCAGTTTTCTGAAAGGGGAAGAAATATAGACTCTGCAGACCACAAAGCGGAAAATTTGATATTAATAGTGAAAAAACTTTGAAGTGGATTGTCATTATGAGCCGGTAGATAGGCGAGAGGTGCTCATTTAAGTTAGAATGAGATGATAAGAACTCCCTTTAGAGACTTCACTTTCATTTGGTCAGCCCATGGAGCTAGGAGACTGAACAACTCAAGATCTCTTGGTGACTCTGCAGCTGGGTAGGAGGGCAAGCCTGTTAGAACCAAAATAGCTTGACAGGGTTGAACAATGGGCCAAATCTAGCAAGATAAAAAGTAGAAAGGAGAAATATAAAGGTTGCCCTTTGTTCCAGAAAATTAACAACACAAACACGGGAGGAGTGGGCAGATTGCAAGGCCAACTCCAAGGTTTAAACAGATTGTATCCTGCACACAGGATACAATTATTTAACTTATATGCAGAGTACATCATGAGAAATGCTGGGCTGGAGGAAGCACAAGCTGGAATCAAGATTGCTGGGAGAAATATCAATAACCTCAAATATGGCAGATAACATCACCCTTATGGCAGAAAGTAAAGAACTAAAGAGTCTCTTGATGAAAGTGAAAAAGGAGAGTGAAAAAGTTGGCTTAAAGCTCAACATTCAGAAAACGAAGATCATGACATCTGGTCCCATCACCTCATGGCAAATAGATGGGGACACAGTGGCTGACTTTAATATCTTTTTGGCCTCCAAAATCACTGCAGATGGTGACTGCAGCCATGAAATTAAAAGACACTTACTCCTTTGAAGGAAAGTTATGACCAACCTAGATAGCATATTCAAAAGCAGAGACAGTACTTTGGCAACAAAGGTCCGTCTAGTCAGGGCTATGGTTTTTCCAGTAGTCATGTATGGATGTGAGAGTTGCACTATAAAGAAAGCTGAGCACAGAAGAATCGATGTTTTTGAACTGTGGTGTGGGAGAAGACTCTTGAGAGTCCCTTGGAGTGCAAGGAGATCCAACCAGTCCATCCTAAAAGATATCAGTCCTGGGTGTTCATTGGAAGGACCGATGTTGAAGCTAAAATGGCAATACTTTGGACACCTGATGCAAAAAGCTGACTCATTGGAAAAGACCCTGATGCTGTGAGGGATTGGGGGCAGGAGGAGAAGGGGATGACAGAGGACGAGATGGCTGGATGGCATCACCGACTCGATGGACATGGGTCTTGGTGAACTCTGGGAGTTGGTGATGGACAGGAAGGCCTGGTGTGCTGCGGTTCATGGGGTTGCAAAGAGTCAGACACAACTGAGCAGCTGAGCTGAACTGAACTGAACTGATCCTGCACACAGGTGCCTGGCTGAGGACGTGAGCAGGGACTGTGTCCATCCAAAGACAGTATCTTTTCCTTATTTCCAAGAAGTCACCGTAAAGCAGAAGGATGAAGTCTTGGGAAAATGCAAGTGAGGGGTTTTGTTTAACTATGAACTCAGTGAACTACTAAAATAGTGTGATCAACAATGAGCTGGGGAGGGTAATCCTTGACACACCATGTTCAGAATAGGAGGCGGGGTGGAGGTGGGTAGTCACTGTCCAAACTAATTGGATATATTGATAGTGGAAAGCAGAGCACTGGTGAATTGGAGCACAGCTAGAGGAGAAAGCTGAAAACTCTGAAAACTGCGGTCTCTGAGGTATAGTGAAAAAGATTGTTGAGTTTGAAGAAGGGAAAACTTAGAAGGGTCATGATAGATTCCCAGCAAATTACACATAAGCATAGGACACCACAAGCAGGCATCAAAAGCTGAAAGGATATTAAAGAATTTTTTAAAAAGAATTTTTACATTTAAGATTTAAAACAACACATCAAAGTTTTCATTATGAGGACATTTAGAATGAAATTTGCTTTCCTTACTTTAGAGTTCAATGTTTTTACATTTTAAATTACCTATTGCCTACAAGACAGGAAACACCATAATCTTTTTAATGCTTAGTGCTTCTAAAGTCTTAACCAAGGTCATACAAGATCTAAACTTTCCATCAAATTGACGTGTCCAAAAATGGAACAGACAATGTTGTCTGTTGCTAGGATGATTAGGACTGAAAGCAGACACTGATTCCTGGATGAAGAGGCAATTTTTGCATTGGATAAAGCTTAGGACTTTTTAAAGGTCTATGCCCATGCTGAGATTCTAGGATTCTTGGAAAAAGTACTTTCTCTAAACAAAGAGGAAAACTGCAGTCACCAGTATGATTGTCTGGTCTTTCATAGGGAACTCCAGAACTAAAGAGGGAATTGTCTATTAGAATCCTCTACTAGAGAAGAATTTGATTTTCCTTGTTATGTCCTTATTTTATTTATTCTCAGGGAGAGGATAGAATAGCTGATGAGATAGCAATTAACCAAATAGGGGAAGACACCAGGAGTTTACCATACTCCCTAATATACTCCTCCCTCTACGAGCTACTTTAATCTTAGTCTTGCTATGGGTTTATGCGGGGGATAAAAGGGGAAGGGCTGTGAGGCAAACTTACATGGAATACACATACCCTAGTGAAACGGGACACTATATCCAGCAAAAGCAGCCTTGGAGGAGAAGAAAAACTCACAAAGAGCAGTCTGAAGATGCATGTGGGTGAAGAAAGAGGGATGTTACCTCCACTTAGTTTTGATCATATGCATTTCATTTCTCTACAGTGGCCTTCTTAACATGTGGAGGCAAGGCAACAGTGGGTTTGCATCTGGGAATATTGTTGCGATTTTACATGAGTCACAATCATTCTCAACAAACAACTTGGACTCCCTGCTGTTGGCTTAAAATCAAGGAGCCAGACTTTCCCAGCAGGGGTTGACCTGGAACAATTAGGTCACTGGAACTTGCTGTATGAGTGGAGCAAAGGCAAAGTTGGGGACACTTTGAGTTGATATGTTTCTCAAGGTCAGAGTGTATGATATGGCACAACAGCAGGAGAAGGTGGGCATGTGTGTTATAAGCACAGCACTCTCCACGGTTAATTGGTTACACTCTTAGAATTAGTCATGTGCTATGCCAGTTTGTGCCAAGGATATAAAACATCACCATGGAAGTGAAGTGAGTCACTAGTATTTTGTACCTAAGGGACATATAGTTAAGTAATATGAACCTTGAACTTCATCCCTTGATCTAAGTAAGAGCTTCGATAACAGAAGTCTGCCTCTAGACATATATAACTTTGCTGTTTGAACCTCTTTTCATGTGATGGTCTTGTTTATCTGAGGCATCGCCATGGTTATCTGCTCAACGTGGCCATTACATAGAGCTCTGTATGGTGAAGATGCTGTTTTATTGGACTTAGACTGTTAGTTCCAGCACTAATCAGTAGCCTTTCTAGTCATGGGCATGTTACAATAGGAACTGTTGAATTATTGACTGTTTAGGAAAAGAAAAGTGAATGTTGTGTCTCTGCTAAATTTTATGTAGAACCCAAACCCCGGTGTGATGATGTTTGGAGATGGGGGTCTTGGGAGATGATTAGGTCATGAGGGTGGAGCCCTCATGAATGGGCAAGTGTGCTTGTGCTTATGGGATTGTGCTTGTGCTTGTGTTTACTTGTGTCTAACTCTTTGTGACCCTATGCACTGTGGCCCACCACACTTCTCTGTCCATAAAATTTTCCAAGCAAGAATACTGGAGTAGGTTGCCATTTCCTCTTCCAGGGGATTTTCCTGACCCAGGAATTGAACCCGCATCTCCTGCATTGGCAGGTGGATTCTTTACCACTGTGCTGCCTTGAATGAGATTAGTGTACTTGTCAAAGAGACCCAGGAAGTTCCCTTGCCCCTTCTGTCACTGAGGATTCAGTAAAAAGACAGCCATCTATGAGCCAAGAAGGAGGCTCTCTCTCACCAGACACCTAATCTGCTGGTATCTTAAGCTTTAACTTCTAGCCTCCAGAACTGTGAGAAAAAAATTTCTGTTTATTAAAAAAAGAAGAAAAAATAAAACTTGAGGAAGCATTTGAGACAGAAGAGAGAGAGAGAACAATTATGGCAACAACCTGCCAAAGTAGAGTGAGAATCAGCACCAGGTAGCTGTCAGTTGATAGACTGAATAGATCCAGTCAGACATTCAGCGTGAGTCCTGTACTCTGGAGCCAAGTCACTGAGGGATTTAGGGACATTCCAGGGTTTCTTTATCAATTGGATCAAACATACAAATTCGTTCCACTTAAGTAAACTGTGGTTATCCTAAGGCTTTGAAAGGCAAGTCAAATTTCTTTCACTTAAGGAGATATACTTCATATTTGATATATTTCTCTAGTTACATAAATGTTTACTGAAATTCCTTCCAGAATTACAGGCTGAGAACTTGGAGAGTCCATCCTATTACATGATGAGTTGTTCCTCCAAAGATGGAAAACCTTACTTGAGATTTAAATTCTTGACCAAAAATGCCTATGAGAGACAAGCATTGCTATATACATTGAAACCACAAATACTAGTACTCTGGTAGGTGGTTTGGGGGAAAGGGTATGGATGGGGAAGAAATGTTTGAGATACTAGAAAATGCGTGATAATTCATTCATTTCCAGCCCCAACTTTGTCTTTCTCTACAGACAAACATAATAAATGGTGGTAGGCTTTAAATGATCCCATTTTGCATTCATTCTTGGCTGAGAAGGCCCTGAGGTTGAGAAAAGGAAAGGCAAAACTACAAGTCCTCTTTATATGGAACTCAGGGTAGGAGAGAACAATGGAATCAATCTTGTTCCATATTTCAGACAAAGTCACAGCCTCACAGATTAGCTCTCTCCTAGGAAGAGGGAGGGATGGTCTGGGAGCAGAGTGAACGAAGCAACAAGGGATGAGAGAGGATGAAAACAAGAGAAGCTAAGGAGAAAAGGAAGGATATACCCATTTGAATGCAGAGTTCAAAAGAATAGCAAGGAGAGATAAGAAAGCCTTCCTCAGTGATTATGCAAAGAAATAGAGGAAAACAATAGAATGGGAAAGACTAGAGATCTCTTTAAGAAAATTAGAGACACCAAGGGAACATTTCAAGCAAAGATGGGCACAATAAAGGACAGAAATGGTATGGACATAACAGAAGCAGAAGATATTAACAAGAGGTGGCAAGAATACACAGAAGAACTGTACAAAAAAGATCTTCACCACCCAGATAACTGCAGTGGTGTGATCACTCACATAGAGCCAGACGTCCTGGAATGCAAAGTCAAGTGGGCCTTAGGAAGCATCACTACAAACAAAGCTAGTGGAGGTGATAGAATTCCAGTTGAGCTATTTCAATTCCTAAAAGATGATGCTGTGAAAGAGCTGCACTCAATATGCCAGCAAATTTGGAAAATGCAGCAGTGGCCACAGGACTGGAAAAGGTCAGTTTTCATTCCAATCCCAAAGAAAGGCAATGCCAAAGAATGCTCAAACTACTGCAGAATTTCACTCATCTCACACGCTTGCAAAGTAATGCTCAAAATTCTCCAAGCCAAGCTTCAACAGTACATGATCCGTGAGCTTGCAGATGTTCAAGCTGGTTTTAGAAAAGGCAGAGGAACCAGAGATCAAATTGCCAACATCTGCTGGATCATCGAAACAGCAAGAGAATTCCAGAAAAGCATCTACTTCTGTTTTACTGACTACACCAAAGCCTTTGACAGTGTGGATCACAACAAACTGGAAAATTCTTCAAGAGATGAGAATACCAGACCACCTGACCTGCCTCCTAAGAAATCTGTATACAGATCAAGAAGCAACAGTTAGAACTGGACATGGAACAACAGACTGGTTCCTAATAGGAAAAGGAGTGCGTCAAGGCTGTATATTGTCACCCTGCTTATTTAACTTATATGCGGAGTACATCATGAGAAATGCTGGACTGGATGAAGCACAAGCTGGAATCAAGATTGCTGGGAGAAATATCAACTACCTCAGATGCAGATGACACCACACTTATTGCAGAAAGTGAAGAAGAACTAAAGAATCTCTTGATGAAAGTAAAAGAGGAGAGTGGAAAAAGTCAGCTTAAAACTCAACATTCAGAAAATGAGGATCATGGCATCTGGTCCCACCACTTCATGGCAAATAGATGGGAAACAATGGAAACAGTGGCAGACTTTATTTATTTGGGCTCCAAAATCACTGCAGATGGTGACTGCAGCCATGAAATTAAAAGACACTTACTCCGTGGAAGGAAAATTATGACCAACCTAGACAGCATATTGAAAAGCAGAGACATTGCTTTGCCAACAAAGGTCCATCTAGTCAAGGCTATGGTTTTTCCAGTAGTCATGTATGGATGTGAGAGTTGTACTATAAAGAAAGCTGAGCACCAAAGAATTGATGCTTTTGAACTGTGGTGTTGGAGATGACTCTTGAGAGTCTCTTGGACTGCAAAGAAATCAAACCAGTCAATCCTGAAGGAAATCAGTCCTGAATATTCATTGGAAGAATTGATGCTTAGGTTGAAACTCCAATGCCTTGGCCACCTGATGCAAAGAACTGACTCATTGGAAAAGATCCTGATGCTGGGAAAGATTGGTGGTAGAAGGAGAAGGGGATGGCTGAGGATGAGATGGTTGGATGGCATCACTGACTCAGTGAGCATGAGGTTGAGTAAGCTCTGGGAGTTGGTGATGGACAGGGAAGATTGGTGTGCTGCTGTTTGTGGGGTCGCAAAGAGTTGGACATATCTGAGTGACTGAACCGACTGAATGTTCTGAAAATATTAATTGTGCTATTGTATCATTTTGATTCTCTGTTGCCTTACTGATTTGTTGTCTAAAAGATCTGTCCATTGATATGAATGGGGTATTAAAGTCTTTTAATATTATTGTATTCCTGTCAGTTTCTCCTTTTATGTCTGTTAGTATTTGTTTTATGTATTTCGGTGCTCCTATATTAGGTGTCACTGACTCGATGGACATGAGTTTGAGTGAACTCTGGGAGTTGGTTTTGGACAGGGAGGCCTAGCGTGCTGTGATTCATGGGGTTGCAAAGAGTCGGACACGACTGAACAGCTGAACTACACTGAACTGAACTGATATTAGGCGTGGGCTTTCCAGGTGGTTCAGCAGTCAAGAATCAGCCTGCCGATTCAGGAACAAGGGTTTGATCCCTGACTCAGGAAGATCCCCTGGAGAAGGAAATGGCAACTCACTCCAGGTTTCTCGCCTGGGAAATCTCGTTGACAGAGGAGCCCCAAAGAGTTGGACATGGTTTAGCGACTAAACAACAACATATTAGGTGCATATACACTGATGAGTGTAAAATCCTCTTCTTTTTTGATCCTTTTTTTCTTTATATAGGGTCCTTCTTTATCTTCCTTTATAGCTTTTGTTGTAAAGTCTATTTTGTCTGATACAAGTATTGAGGCCCCTGCTTTCTTGTCATTTCTGTGTATGTGAAATACCATTTTCTATCCTTTTACTTTCAATCTATGTGTGCCCTTAGCCCTAAAGTGGATTTCTTGTAGGCAGCATATTGTTGCCTCTTGTTTTTTTAATCCAATCTGCCACTCTATTTTTTAATTGGAGCATTTAGTTCATTGACATTTAAGGTAATTATTAATAGATACATATTTATTGCCATTTTAAACTGTGTTTTCCCATTGATTTTATATTTCTTCTTTGTCTCTCTGTTTCCTTTTTGTTTTTCCTTTTGTGGTTTGATGATTTTCTTTTGTATTATATTTATGTTCTCTCTCTTTTTTTTTTTTGGTTTCTGTGAGTCTGTTGTATGTTTTTGATTTGTGGTTACTCTGTTTTTCAAATATGTTAACCACTTTTTATATCTATTTGCCTTAGACTTGTAGTTACAGGAAGGCTTCCTTGAGAAACTAACATATGAACTGAGCTTTGAAGAATGGGTAAGAATGAATCTATGTAGAAGACAGTTCCAGACACAGGAAAGAGCATTCCATGTGGCTCTGAGGCATGAAGGAGAGCTAGAAAATCTAAGAATGCCATCCGTGTGGGAGCAGTGAGAGAGGTAGGAAGAGGCCAGGGTTATAACCTAGGAAAAGATGAAGGAGGCAGGGCTAGAAAGAAAGGAACTTGAAAGTTTGAAAAGATTCTGGTTTCTTGGATAATACGTATCCTTTGGAATGTATATATCCATTCAAGATCAGTTGGCATGTCTCCTCCTCCAGGCAGCCTTTCTTGATGCTCTCTCTCTTCCTGACCTCCCTTCACTGTTCTGTGCTCGTGGTTTATTTAGCACTGCACACGGGTTATTTGCAATGTGTCTGTACCGTGCCTCTGATGGTGTATTTCCTGAAGTCAGGAAGCATGTACTGTTCATCTCCATATACCCCGAGTTAAAGTGTGTCTGATATCCCACTGAAAAGGGACAGCTGACACCAGTAAACACGTAACTGATTAATCCAGGGAAAAATCATGAAAGATAAGAGGATTAATCTGAGGTGCTAAGAGATTTTTTTTTAATTGGCTTAAAAAATGTATACAGGATTTCAGAATTTGTTTTTAAGAAAATATTTATGGATATTTATAATTAAATTTTTTGTCATAATCATCCCCCACTCCTCCCAATACATACGGGTGTCTAGTAGTAAAAGAAAGAGAAGCTTTATGAGTATGTAGTGAAGTAGGGAATTTCTTTTAAATCATGTGACTAAGAAATTGTTTATGAAAGCTGTTAGATACTAGACCAGACAAGGGAAGACGAAGAGATTGTGTGAGAATCCCAGCCCTAATTGTGGGCTGTCAAATTGATAGTTACCCCACTTTATCTGTGTGTTCCCTCTGAGTCTTACTAAGTAGGGCCACCACCAGCCACTGGACTAAGATGAGATTGTTGACTAGCAGGCATGGAGAAGAATTGGTAACTGACTCTGGTATTCTTGCCTGGAAAAATCCCATGGACAGAGGAGCCTTGAGGGCTATAGTCCACGGGGTCACAAAAGAGTTGGACACAACTGAGCACACACTAGGCATGGCAAGTCTCAGGTCATTATTCACATACCTTGCTAAACCCCTTGTGTTTTCTAAGTGCATTAGAAAGGGGCTCCGATTCTAATAACAAGGCATTTCTTCATGACATAGAGTCAGCCATATTTGCCTCTAGGAACATATTATAATCAGAGATTATTTTTCTTAAAAAAAAAAAAAAACTATAATCAAATTGTGCCTATTTCTACCAGGATTTCCTAAAACTAAAAATGTAACAGTTTCAAACTTCTATACTCACTTAAAATATTGAGATGACTTTGGAGGCTCTAATAAGTGCTTGCTAATAAACCACTCATTCTGATGGTACAAAAGGCCTCAATTTTCTGGGGAGGGAACATAAGACACACTACGGGGAAGGCTTTACTGCACCGTAAATCAGTGTAAGGCAAAGGTGCTGGCTCTAACAAGGCAGGCTAATTATTAAACTCACAAATTTTTTTTTTCAAAGACTTGGTTGTTCCAAATACATTTTGAAAGCTTTCCAGAGGCCTGTGAATTAATATTATCTTTCCTACCTCCTGTCCGTTTTCACCCTGGTCATCAAAAACATCCAAAATCATTCTGCTGCTGCTAAGTCGCTTCAGTCGTGTCTGACTCTGTGCAACCCCATAGACCACAGCCCACCAGGGTCCCCCGTCCCTGGGATTCTCCAGGCAAGAACACTGGAGTGGGTTGCCATTTCCTTCTCCAGTGCATGAAAGGGAAAAGTGAAAGTGAAGTCACTCAGTCATGTCTGACTCTTCGTGACCCCATGGACTGCAGCCTACCAGGCTCCTCCGCCCATGGGATTTTCCAGGCAAGAGTACTGGAGTGGGGTGCCATTGCCTTTTCCGCAAAATCGTTCTACTGACTTTAAAACTGGACTTTTACAATAGCCTTTAGTTTCTCCTCTTGGGCTAAATCAATGAATGAGTGAATAAAAATGCTGAATATTCAAATGTATTTCTATTTTGAGCAAAGTCAAATGAATAACTGAGACATTGGTCCTGCCTCTAAAGGCATAATTCTTTGTTTCTTGTTGCTATTTTTCATCCCTATGGCTGAGTTGGAGCTGAAGTTGGAGGGCTGGTCTGGTCATGAAGTCCCTGGAAAAGTCAATGGGAGGATTTGCTTTATAAGAACAAGATTTCAGAAATCCTGACATATTAACCTGTATTCAGGATGTGATTTTTTAATAAGGAGAAAGTGTTTGCTAAAAGATGTAATTTCTGTCCAATAGACCTTGATGATTTAGTCTTTCCTAAAGAAATATATCAAATATGTAAAACATACAATGATTAACAAAATTAATTCAGTCTCCTAGTGCCTTAAGAGCCATTTATAATTTTATTGAGGTAGCAAAATAACAGAACAATTTTTCATTATCTCTGCCTATGGGAAAAATCAATAGCTAGCTTTCAATGTCTTTTTAGATGATACTTCAGACTTTACAGTGTAAATATTAATAAACAGAAATACAAAAGAATGATAACTATAGGGGGAAGACAGTGGAAGAAAAGTCACTAGTGGATTCTTTACAAATGGAGCAGTGAGCCCCAGTACTCATTTCCATTTGGCAAGAGCTTTTTTGCTAAATTTTTGATTATATATATATACATATCAGTTGAGTTCAGTTCAGTCGCTCAGTCATGTCCGACTCTGCGACCCCATGAATTGCAGCACGCCAGGCCTCCCTGTCCATCACCAACTCCTGGAGTTCACTCAAACTCATGTCCATCAAGTCGGTGATGCCATCCAGCCATCTCATCCTCTGTTGTCCCCTTCTCCTCCTGCCCCCAATCCCTCCCAGAATCAGGGTCTTTTCCAATGAGTCAGCTCTTCACATGAGGTGGCCAAAGTACTGGAGTTTCAGCTTTAGCATCATTCCTTCCAAAAACACCCAGGGCTGGTGTCCTTCAGAATGGACTGGTTGGATCTCCTTGCAGTCCAAGGGACTCTCAAGAGTTTTCTCCAAGACCACAGTTCAAAAGCATCAATTTTTCACTTTTTTCACAGTATGTATGCATATATACGGTCATATATAGGCTCATACTCTTCTGAGTGTTAATGTGATACAAAGTGGCTTTTTGAGTAACAGTTCAGCCAGAACAAAGAGACACCGGGCTTACTCAGATTTTCTTACTCAGATTTTCTGAGATATTCTGAACAGCATTCAGTATTTTGGTTACCCACACTGTCCACATCCCAGGCAGTATATCCTACCTCTGCCTTGCTTTCTTTATTTGCATTCTTGTCCTGTTATAGAAGAACCGATCCTTGTATTTCTTTGGTTATTAAATAACTTGATATTTTAAAGGTTTCAACAAATTGAGACAATATGTCAGTGGACCCTGTGTACTCCGTACTTTGATCTGTGCTACACTTGTTATTTGAATATGCAAGACAGGAGGCTGCTTCTTATCATCCACCTCCATGACAATCATTTCATCTGCAGTAAAATATTATCTAAAGAGAGTTGGTTATATGTGGACATTTAAGGATATAGTCTCATTGTACCAAGCTGAACAATATTTTCAACTTCTAATACTTTATAAACAATACATGTGTAGAGCTAAGCTTGTAAGAGGTGATTCTCAGTGAGCTTTATTTTGAATTTATTTCTCGTACAGGATAATACACATCCTGAGTTGTACTTTTGGAAGACATGTTTCAGAGATGACAGAAAATAGTGGTAAATGTTCCTTCTCAGAACAGACTGCTGTGCTGGTATCTGTAGATGGCCCAAGGCTGAAGTTCCTTTTGAAATTATTTTTAAATTACTTGAATCCCCAACCTCCCACCATTCCCCATATGGCAAATTCTTAATGGTGCCGTTTCAAAGGAAATCCACGATTGTGATGCCACGTGTATTTGTGTATTAGGGAAGGAAAATATAAAGACAAGAGAAACGACTTATCTTAAAAGATCATTATTTGTTCCAAAACTATATTTAGACATGAATAGAAGTAATATGTCAATCTATTTCTCTTCCGGTCAAAATTAACCATTCTTCCCTTTTTTTTTATTGCACTTTGCTATACTTACTATCCTATCAGATTTGAAAGTATTGTTACATGCGTGTATTTATTTCCAGAATCACTGAATAGTGGTTCCTTGGGAAGTAGGGGCCAGGCTTTGTGTTTCCCCCTGTGCACCTGTGGGCTACTCACAGTTTATACAGTAGCTGCTCAGTTGTGTTCTCTTTAATTGAATCCAGCGTTTCAAACCTTTTGGAGAAACCCAGTTGTTAGATATGATCATTTGATTTTGTTTCTCTGAGAAGGACTGCACTCAGGAAACTGAGATCAGAGTCATGGTGGGAAACTTTTTGTGTTTTCAGACATTTTTGTGATCACAATGTAAATGAAACATTGTCGCAGCGGTCCTTGCACTGAGGTCGCTGAGGACACATCAGAGGGGTGTTTGATTTCTCTTCTAAACCCATGGTGATGCTCATCTGACAGAAACACTGGGTGCCATCATCAGCAGGTGGACCCCGCAGCGGTCATGGCCCCAGAATGGATTTCAGAGGCGAAGGGTATATGGATGAAAGTGGGGGTGGGCATGAAGAGGTAGAAAGAGGTGAGGAGGAATTCAGCCACGGGATTAATGTTTCTAACACTACAGCTTTCATCGTTGTGTAGGGTAGAACTGTGAGAAATTGTTCCATAAATTCTAGTTTATCAAGTGGCTAGATGCAGTGCTAACTACATGGTAAGCAAACATAGCTCATGCTGCAGTGTCTTTGAAAAATAATGTCTGGGGAATTAAGCCACTCTGTTTAAAAGTGGGTCTACAGTGATTTGAAGTGTGAGGATATTTTCAAATCTGCACGCAATAGCCAGACATCAGAAATACGTGCTTTTGTGGTTATTCAGTTGTTAGGTCATGTCCAACTCTTTGCAACCCCATGGACTGCAGCATGTCAGGCTTCCCTGTCCTCCACTATCTCCTGGAGTTTGCTCAAGTTCATGCCCATTGAGTTGGTGATGCTATCTAACCATCTCATCCTCTGTCGCCCTCTTCTCTTTTTGCCTTCAATCTTTCCCAGCATCTGGGTCTTTTCCAATGAGTTGGCTTTTTGCATCAGGTGGCCAAAGTATTGGAGCATCAGTCTTTCCAATGAATATTCAGGGTTGATTTCCTTTAGGATTGACTAGTTTGATCTCCTTGCTATACATGCTATAAGCTGTGACAAAAGCAAACCCCACCTGGAGATCATATTGATTATCTCTTTTGAGTTGAGCCCAGAGGCTGGAAAGCTCCTGAACCAAAGTTTGTCTTGAGTTTGCTCAGAGCTCACTGTGGAGTGCTTTGGATTTCATCTCCTCTCACAGGCAGTGCTGTGGATCATCCTGATTCTTTGCCCCCTCCCCCTAGTAAGTGAGGAAAGACAAATGTTATATCTCAGTGTTTAATGGTCATAACGTTCATGAGTTAATCACTAGAAAACATACATATAACACAATCCTTACCCTTCACCAGTTCTATCCCAGGATATTATCATAGGCACACCCCTAAATACTCAGTCACCCAGGCTGAAGACCGTTATCCCCTCTCTTTGAAAAGTAAGCATCGATTGGATCAGATGCAAGATGGGGTTAGTTGGAATTAGATATTTCCTACAAAAAATCCACAGGTATATAGAGTGGTGGATTAATTTCACTGCTTTCTTTATCCACTAAGTGTATAGAGTGGTGGTAGGGGAAGCAGTGAGGGAAGGAGGAAGGGAGGGGACTGAATGGGGGCTTGGAAGTAAGTGGAGGATAAGAAGGACTTTTCCAGATACCCACTCCTAGTTGTCTTCAACTCTCTGGGTCTCTCCAGGTGCTCTGATTCCTGGGTTTCCTCTGAGGCATCTCCTGCCCAGGGTCAATGCCCACAGAGTGAGTTGTCCAAGTGCCCGCTGCCATGGTCTGGTTGTTAGCAATGCCGCAACTCCTTTCCAGAGCTCTAATGCTCCCCTCTGCCCTCAAGGTGTGGGCACTACTAGTACAGTGTAACTGTAGCCACCATTTAAGAACATCCTTAGGGTCTGAAACATTGTCAGATATTAAAAAAAAAAAAGCTATGGCTTGATTCTTTGAGCTGTTGTTTCCTCTCCAGGGGAACAGGCAGTCAAGGTTGTATCAGCGGGATAACATTTCAGAAAAATCTTTCAATTTCACAGGAGAAGAGATGTAGAAAAAAAACTGCTAGAGGGTGCATAGGATAGCTCTCATTTAGCGAGATAGAAGCCAGCCTGCTAGATGAAAAATAGCACATTCTGAGGACTGCAGGGGACAGCACTGGATTTGTACGGTGGCTGTGAAAGGATAGGTTATCTTGGTGATGTTGTTCATGTCAGGGGAAGTGGTGATGCCCAGGTACTGAACACAGAGCTGGGAGACCTAGGACGAATGACTCTTACTGAACAAATGATTCATTTCATTAGAACACAACTCAGTTTCTATGCTTATAAAAATTACATGATATTTGCTTAGGAATAATCTTATGGACTTAGAAGTGATAGGAATTCTATCACTTAGAATCCTAAGAATCTAATCTTAGGAGTTAGAAGTGATAAATATTTTTATTAAGTGTCTCCCAGCCCCTTCAGGGACTTACTCCTCCCTTTGAAAACCAGAAATAGTGGAATGAAGTGATGTGATTCTAATAGTGCTTGCCTTTATCAACAATGTTAATCCCTGTCCAAGGAACTGGGCAGGTTACATTGTGTATTTGATTCCTGACTACATTCACATCATTAGGTTAAATTTATTTACATTATTGGGAATTTCCAGCCAAACCACCATCCAGTAACCTTAGCTGGGTGGGTTCTTAATTTCCTCATCTTACACAACACCCTGAATACAGATCTAATGACGGAATGAACGTAGCATTTCTTTTATTTGATTTAAAGCTTATGTTTTAGTTTCTCTTGCAAGAAAAAATATTTTATAATAGATCAGAAACAAGTGATAGCAATGTTGATATTGTCATCGTCACTCAGTCATGTCTGACTTTTTGAGACCCCATGTTGACAGGAACAAGCTTAACACACAGAATACAGACTTCCTGTGTTCATGTAGGGGAGATTGAAGCAGCCAAGGATATAATTTCTAATGATGACATGATCTGATTTGTGATCTCACTGCATCAGAGGCAGTTCAAACAGTGGTTTCCAGCACTTTGCATCAATATAGTAATTGGGATCTTGAAAAAACTCACATTTGCCATCTCAGATAGGAAGAGTCAAAAATATGAGTACCCTTAAGCAGCAGCAACAAGCTAAGTATTTGTTGCTGTCCTTTAGTTGCTAAGTTGTGTCTGACTCTTTGTGACCCCATGGACTGTAGCCAGCAGGGTTTCTACGTCCATTGGATTCTCCAGGAAAGAATACTGGAGTGGGGTGCCATTTCCTTTGCCAGGGGATCTTTCTGACCCAGAGATCAAACCTGGGTTTCCTGCATTGCAGGTGACTCTTTACCCGCTGTGCCACCAGAGAAGTCCAAACTAAGTATATTTATTATGAAAAAATAAGTGAGCTCATTCCAGCATTGTTTGTAAAAAGAACAATTGAAAACAATTAAAATTAAAATAGCTAAACAGTGTTGCATTCATTTAATCCAATTATTCAGTATTTAAAAATTAAGGAAGTTTGAGGTATTAACTAAGAACAATAAACATGTTGTAGGCAGTGGGAATAACTACAGAATGATATGCAAATCATAATTTTACCTTGATAAAAGTAAATAAGTCTATCTACATATATACTGTATGTTAGTGGCAACCCACTCCAGTACTCTTGCCTGGAAAATCCCATGGACAGAGGAGCCTGGTGGGCTGCAGTCCATGGAGTCACGTAGAGTCAGACCCGACTGAGCGATTTCACTTTCACTTTTCACTTTCATTCATTGGAGAAGGAATGGCAACCCACTCCAGTGTTCTTGCCTGGAGAATCCCAGGGACGGGGGAGCCTGGTGGGCTGCCATCTATGGGGTCACACAGAGTCGGACACGAATGAAGCGACTTAGCAGCAGCAGCAGTACACATACACATATATATGTCTACAAGTTGTGGCAGTGTGGTGTGTGAACATGTAGAGGGATGAGTAAATTAACTGTAAGAAAAATATAGGAAGGCAAGCATTGCATGCTTTTCTTTTTTTTTACACTGTTTTTATTGTACTGTATCATAGTTAACAGACAGTACTATGGTAGTTTCAGGTGTACCATGAAGTGATTTGACATTAGATACACACAAAAAATGATTACTACAAAGTCTAATAACCATCTGCCCCCATAAAAGTTATTACAGTATTATTGATAATATTTCTTATGTGTATATACATATATACACACCCCATGACTTATTTATCTTCTAGCATGTTTTCCTTTTCATATTACTGAAGTAGTATATATCTATTAAAACAATAAACAGCTAATGGAAACATTAGCAACTCAATAGATGGGTTTCATCAAATTAATGTGTTCTATATTAAAATCACCATCAAGTTCAGATGTTTTATTTAAGGCCACTAGGAAAGCATATGTGTTTCTAAGCCCAGTCAGAGAACCTGGCAATGATGACTTGATGTTTTTAAGATCTTTGTGCTTATAACTCCAACTATTTTTATTCATTTAAAAGAGTATACCTCAGCATTCTATCTGGGTGGTCCAGAGATTGAAGCAGTGTATTGTAGGACTCTGAACTGTCATTAGGCAATTAGGATCTTGCAGACTATTACATTCTAAGCATGTTTTCATTGCCTTGTGTAAATATTTTGACAGTAGCCTATGTGCACTGATAACATTTTGCATAACAAAGAATAACAGGTGCAGTGGAAAGGGAATCAAGTTCCTTGAGGATGCATTTTTGATGTATCGTGTGTGCCTTGACTTTGCTAAAAGTATATTAACAATAATAGCTTTTGTGGTGTAATCGGTTGCTATGAATAACCTATGGCAATGGAAACCTTCTTTTGGGGACTTCCTTCCTTGACAATTCAGTGGTTAAGACTGTGCTTCCACTCCAGGGAGCATGGGTTCAATATCCCTGGTCAGGGAACTAAGGTGGCCAAAATTTTTTTCAGAAACCAAACCTTCTTTGGAATAAAGGAAGAAATCTCCTCAGATGAGTTCAGGAGATCATGGAGAGGCATTCTGATCAAAACCTCTGCTTCCCAGGGGTGTAGCCCTGGGCCAATTGTTCCCTGGGCTCTGCTGATCCTGCCTGATTAATGGGCAAGAAGATGTAAGGACAGTGTCAGAAAAACACAAGGTTTGTCCATCTAATGATCAGAGGCAGTGCTAACAAGCACTTGAGTCCCCCCACACACCCCCGCAGATAGAGACGTGAACACTCACTAATTTAGAAAGGATGAATAGTGCCCACTGTCACCCAGGGCCAGAGGACATGGCAAAGATTTTTTTGGCAGGTAGGCTTTTTTCCTTTTAATGAATATATCTGGAAATCTAGTTTAACGTGCACTTGTGGTTAGAAGAAAAACTATAAAATGGCTTTCCTACTGTGATAAACTTTTTTGGAACTCAAGGAGGGTCGATTCCCCCTCTCCCCAGAATTGCCTGACTATAATTCCTGGTAAGATATACAAACTAAATCCATATATTTCACGCTATTCTCATCATGTGAAATCAGCCTGAAATAGGAATATAAAGAAAAATCAAGGCTAATATTAAAAGGTACAACCCAAAGTCACTTAAAACTGTCATGGCATTAAAATCACAGACAGAAAGCAGTGTCTCTGTTGTAAAATAGAATAAAGTGTTGTAAAATTAATACAGTAATACTTCTGTGAATGTTGCAGAGGAAAAAATCCAAATTTACTCATCCAACATAAATATTTGGTTCTCCCTCCCCCAACTTTTGAGGTTACTATTGCAGTTTTGGGGAGACGCATTTTACATAGTTTTATGAACTTGGGATTAATGCAACTTTCTGATTAGATACAGAATTATGGTTTCTTTATCTCTGTCTGTCTGTGTTTCTCTCTTTCTCTCTCCTTTTCTTGGTATAAATCACTTCATCTCAGTTACCCTAAATAAGAATTTTTCAGTCAGTTTAGTTGCTCAGTCATGTCTGACTCTTTGCGACCCCATAGACTGCAGCACGCCAAGCTTCCCTGTCCATCACCAACTCCAGAGCTTGCTGCAAACTCATGTCCATTGAGTCGGTGATTGCCATCCAACCATCTCATCCTCTCTTGTCCCCTTCTCCTCCTGCCTTCAATCTTTTCCAGCATCAAGATCTTCTCCAATGAGTCAGTTCTTCACATCAGGTGACCAAAGTATTGGAGCTTCAGCTTTAGCATCAGTCCTTCCAATGAATATTCAGGACTGATTTCCTTAAGAAATTGAAGGAATTTCTTTAAGGAAATTCCTTTAAGATTGACTGGTTTGAATTCCTTGCAGTCCAAGGGACTCTCAAAAGTCTTCTCCAACATTCACGGTTCAAAAAGCATCAATTTTTTTGGTGCTCATGCTTCTTTATGGTCCAATTCTCACATCCATACATGATTCCTGGAAAAAAACCATAGCTTTGACTATGAGAATGTTTAATCTTCTCAAATACTAGTTTTTAAATCCTAGTCTGAAACCAAGTGAAGAGTTGACACTTTAAAAATACCTACCAATCAAATCTTTATCCCTGTGTAATTCTTAGTTCATCTATACAGCAAAGTGCAAGGCAAGCTATTAAACACCAGGCATTTCATTCATTCACTGAATTTCTCTTTTATAATAGATATGAATGAATGTTCTGGTTCATTTCTTCCAGTACTAGATTTGTAGTCTCTTATCATTGTTTAATAAAATTTAAAAGTTTAACACATTTTGCTGTAAAAAGTACCCTTGGCTATTGGATTATGGATCCTTAGTTCTGACTTAACCACTCTCACTCTTCAGCATTCCTATATTATTGGTGAAAGAAGAGTAATAGAAACTCTCAAGAAGATAAGATGGCAGATAGCCTGAGGACACAGCACTACACATAGAGTAAGAGTTCTTTACACATTGAATTATAGGGTGAAGTGTTCAGGGCTTTTTGGATTTTTGTTTTAATCGGTGTGTGCATTCATTACACCAGGTTTAGTGAAGCTGAAAGACAAATCAAGTTTCAGGGGAACTAAATAATTTCTGTACTATTAGAGAGCAGTACGTGTGTACCCAAGTGTCAGCGAGCATGTATGCTAAGTTGCCTTGGTCATGTCCAGCTCTTTGTGATCCCATGGGACTGGTAGCCTGCCAGGCTCCTCTATCCATGCATTTTCCAGGCAAGAATACTGGAATGGGTTGCCCTGCCCTCCTCCAGGGGATCTTCCCAACCCAGGGATCAAACCTGTATCTCCTGTGGCTCTTGGCATTTGGTAGGTGGGTTCTTTACCAACTGAGCACTGGGGAAGCCCATCCATTTGTCAGGGAGGGTTACTATTAATGCATTCATCAATTTAAGAGAAATCTGTTAATAAAATATTATGTTTGCAGGCAAAAGAGGGCTTACAAAGTGAATATGACATAGGCATTTTCCCCAAGCTGTTCACATCAAAAGAGAGAGACAGACTTCTGAATATCTGATCATAACACAACATAAATATGTGCTAAAATCAAGGTCAAGCTGCTCAAAAGAGAGAGAGAGAGAATAATTCATCTCAATTTAAGAAAGATTTCATTTCTAAAACCAAGATTCCCTTGCCGGTGAAGCATATGTAAGCATTTTTGGATAAAGTACATTTTTTTGAAATGTTATTTTAATGCAACTTTTACTAGTAAGAAATATGGAAATTCTTTGAAGGCTCAGTAAAACATCTACAGGGGTATGGAAGTTGACATTTGTGGGTTATTGGCACGAAACTTAACAGTTTTTAAACACACATGGGACATTTCTGAAAGTCAATTTGATAATATTGGCCTAAGATCTCAATTTTTTTGAAAGATCTCAACACAAGTCTACAGTCATACCACCCTGAACGTGCCCGATCTCATCTGAAAGATCACAACATACCTGTCACATTTTCTTACTATAATACAGTAAATAGATGACCAAAAATGTTCTGTACATTCAGAGTTTAAAACATACTTCCAAACCATTCAAGAAAGAATGAAATTAGGAAATTCTTAGACATGAATAATAGATAAAATACTATATGTCAAAACCTGTGGGATTTAGTAAGATTGCACTGAGAGATAAATTGTATCCTTAAATGCTTGTTTTTAAAAAATAATGCAAAAAAAAAAAAAAAAAAAAATCGAGCTAAGCATTCAATTTAAGAGATCAGAGGGAAGAACAAACTCACTGAATAACCCAAAGAAAGTTGAAAGAGACAGAAACTAATGAGACAGGAATCAAAGGTACAAATGAGATTTGCATTGTATGGCAGAAACCCAACACAACATTGTAAAAATTTTTAAATAAATTTTAAAGCTAAAAAATAGAAAAAAAAAAAAAGAGTCTGCTTTAAAAGAGTAATAAAGGACTTTTCCTGGTAGTACAGTGGAGGGGAATCTGCCTTCCAGTGCAGGGACAAGGTTTCAATCCCTGGTCCAGGAAAGATTCCATATACTGCAGAGCAACTAAGCCCATGCACCACTGAGCTACTGAGCGCATGTGTTCTAGAGCCCATGCTCTGCAACAAGAGAAGCCACTGCAGTGAGAAGCCCTTGCACTGCAATGAATAGTAGTCCCACTCACCACAGCAAGAGAAAGCCCATGGGCAGCAACAAAGACCCAGGACAACCAAAAAAAGAAAAAGAGTAATAAAGATAGCAACCTCTGTGAGGCTTTGTCAAGGGGGGAAAAAATGAGAAAAGAATGTTTCTACACATGTTGCATTACAGGATTAGATGAATGAGAGAAAACAAGTTTATGCTCATAAATTAAAAAACTTGTAAGAAATAGATGTGTTACAAAGAAAATAAAAATGATCAGAACTGACTAAAAAAATAAACAAAACCCAATTTGTGCTATAACCATGGAAAAATTGAATTAAAAATTTAAACTCTTTCTGTGAGCAAAATCTTATGCCCTTGATTATCTTCTTAGACAAGTTCAAGGTATTGATAATTCCAAACTTAAACTCTTACAGAAGAGAAACAGATGAAGCACTTCTCAACTCATTTCATGAGTCCATGACAACCTTGATATCAAAACAAGATAAGAATGGTATAAAAAAGAAATTATTAAAAGAAAATATTAAATATAGAGGCAAAATTCTGAAACAAAATACCAGCAACCAAAATTTAACCATCGATTAGAAAAAAGTCACGGCTGCTCCTGCTAAGTCACTTCAGTCATGTCCAGCTAAGTCACAGCCAAACTTACAAATATAGGCTAATATATTTAATAGGTTAAGGGAATGTGGGAGAGGAAATAGGAATATGGTTACCTCTACAGTAGTAGAACACAACATTTGATAAAAATTACACACTTGTTCATGGTTTAACAAGTAAGCAAACATACTCCTGGTAATAAGATCATCACTACCTTAGCCAGAAAAGGTGAATCTAAAAAATTGTATTTATTTTTCAGAGATCTAGAAGGCAATTAAAAATAAGCTTTCTTGCTCCATATAAAAATGAGAAAAGATTGTAAACATTTAAACCATATTTTTGCCCATTACATTTATAAATGTGTGTGTTTGTACAAATATAAATATACACAACTACACAGAGCTTTATTGCATAGTAGTTAAGAACATGAGTTCTGGAGTAAAATTGCTAAATTAAAATCCTAGGGTTGTATGATCTGGGGCAACTTTTCTGACCTCACTGTGCCTCCGTATTGTCATCAGTAAAATGGGTGAGGAAAACATCTCATTGGGTTGTTGTAAGAGTTAAATAAATAAATACATGTGAAGCATATAGGGAAACGCCCCTGACAGATTGTAAGTACTCAATACATGTATTAGTGGCTATAGCTTTTTGTTCCTCAGGACTAAAATATCTCCTTTATATTTTTTCTGTATTTTCCAAATTTTCTACAATATTTTACTTTTATAAAAAGAGCTAGTTGAAACACACACACACACGTACTACTCACATA
>NW_020867486.1:0-58789 GCF_003369695.1 Bos indicus x Bos taurus | reverse complement strand
AAGCCTGGCATGCTGCAGTCCATGGGGTTGCAAAGAGTTGGAGATGACTGAGTGACTGAACAATGACAACAAATGTGAAGGCTGGCAAGTGTGAATCTATAGGGCAAGTTGTAGGTAGGGAATTCAGAGAGTTGTGACATTGAAGTTTTGAGTCTAAAATCTGCAGTCTGGAAACTCAGGTAGGGTTTCTATGTTGCGGTCTTAGGATAAATTTCTTCCTTCTTTCTTTGGGAAACCTCAGTCTTTGGTCTTAAGGCCTTTGATTGGATGAGGCCCACCTCTGTCATGGAGAGTAATCTGCTTCACTCAAAGGAAGGAAGTGTTAGTTGCTCAGTCATGTCTGACTCTTTGCGACACCATGGATGGTAGCTCACCAGGCCTTCTGTCTATGGAATCCTGCAGGCAAGAATACTGGAGTGGGTGGCCATTCCCTTCTTCAGGAGATCTTCCCAACCCAGGGATTGAATCTGGGTTTCCTGTATTGCAGGCAGATTCTTTACTGTCTGGGCTCTTTCACTCAAAGTCTACCCTTTAAAATGTTCAGTTCAGTTCAGCCACTCAGTTGTGTATGACTCTTTGCGACCCCATGGACTGCAACACAACCAGGCTTCCCTGTCCATCACCAACTCCCAAAGCTTGCTCAAACTCATGTCCATTGAGTCAGTGACGCCATCCAACCATCTCATCCTCTGTTATTTCCTTCTCCTCCTGCCTTCAATCTTTTCAAATGAGTCAGTTCTCTCGCATTAGGTGGCCAAAGTATTGGAGTTTCAGCTCCAACATCATTCCTTCCAATGAATATTCAGGACTGATTTCCTTTAGGATGGACTGGTTGGATCTCCTTGCAGTCCAAGGGACTCTCAAGAGTCTTCTCCAGCACCACAGTTCAAAAGCATAAATTCTTTGGCGCTCAGCTTTCTTGATAGTCCAACTCTCACATCCATACATGACTACAGGAAAAACCATAGCTTTGACTAGACAGACCTTTCTTGGCAAAGTAATGTCTGTTTTTTAATATGCTGTCCTAGGTTAGTCATAAATGTTAATCACATCTAAAGATACCCTCACACAGCAACATCTAGACTGGTGCTTGACCAAACAACTGGACACCATAGCGTAATCAACCAACACATAAAAGTAACTGTCACATATGGAGAACTAATCTGACATTTATGCAAGCTATATGCCTTATTTATGTTTGTGACAAATTACATGCTATTCTTTCTTCCAACTAGGTGACTACTTGAGGGCCTTAGTAAATTGTCCAAAAGTGCAATATTAGAATGAACGAGTCTTTCTATAAAGAGTGCAACATCATGTACAGTTACTCCTTGGGATCCACAAGGAATTTGTTCCATGATCTTTGAGGATACCAAAATCTGTGGATTCTCAATTCCCTTTTATAAAATGGCATGGGATTTGGTTAAAATCTATGCAATCCTCCCATATACTTTTAAATCACCTCTAGATTATTATGATGCCTAATACATAGTAAATGCTATATCAGTAGTTGCTGCACATAGCAAAATCAAGTTTTGCTTTTTGGACTTTCTGAAATTTTAGGGGGAATATATTTGATTCACAGTTTGTTGAAGCTGGGATGTGGAACCCAAGGCTATGGAGGGCTGACAGTACTGTTGTCTTTCAGAATGTCAGTTGTCTGACTCTGCTGACTTCAGGTAACTGTCGGCTGCTGACCTAGTGCAATGATGAGGCCAACAGATGTGCACCTCTTGGGTTTGCAGCAAAAATACTTGATGGGTGGTTTTCTTTTTCCTCCATAAATGCACTGTCTACTTCATTCCGCTGGAGACAATTTTCATTTCTTCAGTTATGTTGCATATTTAATTTTATTCTAGATGATTTAATGTTACTAATATATCAGTATTCTGGGCAGCTCCTAAGCTAACTCAGACTATAATTGGCTCTGTTGTAATAGACTCAGTTGGCAAGTCTGACTAAAACACAAGGATTATTAGTCCTTTCTGATAGCAGAAGCACCTCTGAATTTGAGCCATTCCTGATCTATTTCACACATATCTAAGCTGAAGGCCTTAGGTTCCTGTCCTGGACAGAGGGAACTACCTTAGAGAATTTAGAAGGAGACCCTGTAAAGTCTTCATTTTTTCCCCTCTGATACAGAAAAGCCTTTAACAGACTTGAGTTAGGTAATTTTAGTGAAAATTTAGCGACCAATAATTATGAGAAAACCAAAATTATAAAATAATATACTTATCAATTTTATGTGGACACATCAGAGTGTTTTCATAGTTAATTAAGAGAGGTGAAATAGGGTTTAGAGTCACCTAATCCAGATCCTTTCTTCTTAGATGATGAATCAAGCCTAGAAATGTGGTTGTGTTTTGTCATTCATTCATTCATTGCTAGACAGTGGCCAAAACAAGACAAAAACCAAGCGTCATGGTTTCCAACAAGGACTTTTTTCTACCATGTGCCATGTGAAATTATTCTTCAGTCTATTTAGCATTTTTCTTTCTTAAAATTCCTTTAAGAATTAATTATAAAATTCAGCTTTGCTTCAAATTATAAAACTTTAGATGGAGGGCAAGGACATACAGTCAAAATACTCAAGATGTTTATATTTTTCCATCACTCTGCTTTCTCCAAATGTTTTTATTCTCGTGATTCGAGTGATTCCACTGAATACTTAGACTACATCAATAGACGAGAAGGATCTGAGCATACATTCCACTGAACACACTCATTCAACAAAGCCCAAGCAGTGTCCTAGCTACTGGGATTATAGAGATAATAAGAAGTGATTTTTGCTGCAAATGGGGCTTTGCTGAGTTGGAGACAAGCATATAAAATCAAATATACTATACAGATGATGCAAAAGCTTGGTAATAAGGGCCCAATATAGAGAAGGCGATGGCACCCCACTCCAGTACTTTTGCCCTGGAAAATCCATGGACGGAGGAGCCTGATAGGCTATAGTCCATGGGGTCACTAAGAGTCGGACACGACTGAGCAACTTCACTTTCACTTTTCACTTTCACACGCATTGGGAGAAGGAAATGGCAACCCACTCCATTGTTCTTGCCTGGAGAATCCCAGGGACGGTGGAGCCTGGTGGGCTGCCATCTATGGGGTCGCACAGAGTTGGACACGACTGAAGCGACTTAGCAGCAGCAGCAGCAACATGAATAAGGATCTTGACTCTGAATAAAAAATAAATGCCTTCAAGAGTGCCTTCTTGCAAGTACCGATTTGGAACAGTCTAAGAGGATGAATGTGGTTTACCAGGTGAGGGAGGGAGAGGCCTTCAGGGTATGAGGAAGGGGCCCACAGGGAGATGCATAGAGCATGGCTGGATTGAGAGACAAGCAGATGATAAGGTGGGAGAAGAGGGTGGAGAGGGAGAGCTTGGAGTCAGTGGGGGAAGGTCTTAGGTTGCATGCAGAAGAGCACTTTTACTATGGAGGGTTTTATTGTGAAGGTAAGAATATATCTAATACAATGTCCCATCTCAGAGACTTTCAACTGAGGGGACAGGGTTTGACACAGTTAGGTTTACTTTTCTGAAAGATAATGCTGATCCTCAGCTACTTCAGCTAGAAATGAGATAAAATATTCCTGCTATGACAGTTGATGTAGGAATCAAATAGTGTATGTGAAAGTGCCTGGTAAGTTATACCTCAGATATCACGTGAAATATTTATTCATGTCACATGATAGGAAAATCAAATGGTGAAACTTTCGTGAGGATGAATATTGGACGGACAGCACAATTCTGAACCTCTAAAGCATTTAGTCCTGAGGATATTTCTATCAGATTTTGCAAGACGTGACAAAAATGTAGCACTGATGTCTCTCTCAAAGTCACCTCGACTAAATAGAACCCTAATGTTCTACACTTGGCTTTAAATTAGGGTCTTTACAAGAAACAGCATAGAAACAGTGTCTTCATTGGCTGTGAAACCTGTTTCAAACTTTGGCCATTAACTATCTCAGTTTTTTTTTAATTTAGTAAGTGCATTTAATTAACTAATCATCATACATCATAATCATAATCATTAGTATAAGTTAATATCAATTAAGGAAATAACAGAAGATACACATAAAGATTTGTATATTAGAATGCTCATTGGAGTGTTATTTATAATAAGGTAAAATTAGAAAAGACTTGAATGCTTCTTGTAGGAGTTGAACTCAATTATGGTTTGTTTACATGGTGAAATGTTTTTAATTATTGAAAATCATGACTGCAGAGGCTAATGATATGAAAAATTATTCCTAAATTTAAGTGAAAAAAAATGGTAGGACATACCATTTGCTCCCTGCTGCTGCTAAGTCACGTCAGTCGTGTCCGACTCTGTGCGACCCCACAGACGGGCAGCCCACCAGGCTCCCCCATCCCTGGGATTCCTCCAGGCAGGAACACTGGAGTGGGTTGCCATTTCCTTCTCCAATGCATGAAAGTGAAAAGTGAAAGTGAAGTCACTCAGTCGTGTCTGACTCTACACGACCCCATGGACTGCAGCCTACCAGGCTCCTCCATCCATGGGATTTTCCAGGCAAGAGTACTGGAGTGGGGTGCCATTGCCTTCTCCCACCATTTGCTCCCTAGTTGAGGACTAAAAAAATAGTCAATTTTTACCTAAAGATTGAAAAGAATAGACAAGATTATAATGTTTAATTTTTCCTGCATAAAATTATAAAAGATTTTTCTTAAAAAATTTTATTTCAAACTTCAAAAAAATTGTTCCTAATTCTATAATGAAGAAAATAAGTACAGTTTAAAAATGTTTAAGTAACTTGTGCTTAAAAATTATTAGCCTTGATTATTCTTCTGTGGTTTACATTTTCCTATTTTTGATGGGGTTTCTGCTTCAACTATTACTTCCAGTCTGGGAGATTTTACTCTAGTATTAATAACTAGAAGTTTCCTGGGTTCCTCAACTCCATTTTCTCTGAAAGAAATGAAGGATCCCTGTACTTTCTCACCACTTTACTGTCAATTGTTTTATTAATAAAACAGTAATTTATTTCAAAAAACATTTAATCTGGCCTGCCAAAATATTCTGAGTGATATAAAACCAAAGATGCTGAAGACACAAAAGAAGTTTAATATGTTATTTCTGCATATAAAGAGTTTGTAATTTGTGTGGGAAGATGAAACAAATTCAAGGGACAACTAGGAGGTAAGAATCATAATAATTTCATAAGATTAATAGTGATTTTCTAAGATTAGTCCACCACTCTAATTTGGTAGGTGGTGAAAATGAAGCTGAGAGAATAAGTGATTTTTCCAGTATCACACAAGGATGTAGGAACAAGGACCCAGGTCTCCCAGTTCCACTGAACTGTAAAAATGCCATGTATTACAGAAAATCTAAGAGGAAACCCATGTCAGCCTCTGTGAAAGAGTTAAAGGGAGAAGGGAAGAGGAGGCTCGTTAATAACAATCCCCTGGGCTGTGACCCTTCTTTGGTAGGTGACAAGTCTGTGGAGTCCTTCAACCATTGAGACCAGTGTCATTGGTTGTGTCCCACTGACTATAGTAGTTAGTCTCCTACAACTCAGGAGATGCAGGAGACACAGGTTCGATCCCTGGGTTGGGAAGATCCCCTGGAGGAGGGCGCTGGCAACCCACTCCAGTGTTCTTGCTTGGAGAATCCCATGGACAGAGGATCCTGGCTGGCTATAGTCCATGGGGTTGCAAAGAGTTGGACATGGCTGAATCAACTTAGTACGCACATATAGTAGTTATATCTGTGATGTCAGACACTACATGATGTTATCCATGTATATCACTTTTTTAAAAATAAAAATCGAACGTTCAATTGGACTGTGAATTAGGATGCTTTCAGTTGTAAGCAACAGAAACTCAACTCAAATCATAACAAAGCAAAGAGGGAAGGAATTTGTTGACACATAATTGGGAAATCACAGGCTTTAAGACTGGCAGATTCTAGAAACCTAGATGCTGTTGTCAGGGCTCTGGTTACCTCTTTCCGTCTCACCTTGTCTCTGCTTGACTTCATTCCTTGGGCAGGTGTTCCCCAGGTACTTGACAAGATAGCTTCCAGATATCAAGACTCATACCTGACTGTTTAAGAACTCCTTGGAGATGTGTCTTTGGAAAGCTCTAACAGAAAAGTCCCTGGAAATAAAGATGCTTATTCTCCAGGCTCTGCATATGCTTGCCCCCAAGTCAGGCTCTTTTGGAAGAGAATCTGGTTCTTTGAGGATTCCTAACCACCTGAAAAGGATTTCCCTTGGTAAAGAGGTATCCTATTAATAGAATGGCTGGGAAAAGCAGAGAGGGTTCTCGTCAGGTGTGCACTGTGGGATGTAGTGCCGATGACCTAAGTACTGGCCATGTAATATAGATGATAAACACAAAAGGAGACAGAAGTATAATAATAAGGCTGCTAGCTCAGTTTTCCCAGAGAATTTAGGTGATGACACACCCTGAAAGTGTGAGATTTTGTTGCTCAGTCGTGTCAGGCTCTTTGTGACCCCATGGACTGTCGTGGGCTCCTTTGTCCATGGACTTCTCCAGGCAAGAATACTGGAGTGGGTTGCCATTCTCTTCTTCAGGAAATCTTCCCAACCCAAGGGATTGAACCCAGGTCTCTTATGTTGCAGGAAGATTCTTTTCTGTCTGAGCCACCAGGGAAGCCCATCCTAGGGTAATACAAAATTCTGTTAATAACAGACTGTGCTGTGCTGTCGCTTCAGTCATGTCTGACTCTTTGAAATGCTATCGACTGTGGCCTTCCAGGCTCCTCTGTCCATGGGGATTCTCCAGGCAAGAATACTGCGGTGGGTTGACATGCCCTCCTCCAGGGGATTTTCCAACCCAGGGATTGAACCCATATCTCTTGGATCTCCTGCCTTGGCAGGCAGATTCTTTACCACTAGCACCATCTAGGAAGCCCTAATAATAGACTTAATGAAGTCTAATGGAAAAGGAAATCTCCTTTTAAGAAAACTCACACTATATTCACAGAGACAGTATGTTATGACATATGTTTCTAGGGGCAGTTGTAGTGACCAGGGGCTTCCCTTGTGTCTCAGATGGTAAAGAATCTGCCTGCAGTGAAGGGGACCTGGGTTTGATCTCTCAGTTGGGAAGATTCCCTGGAGAAGGGAAAGGCTACCCACTCCAGTATTCTTGCCTGTAAAATTCCGTGGATAGAGGAGACTCGTGACTAAGTGGTAAAGAATATACTACTGCCAGTTCAGGAGACATGGGTTCAATCCCTGAGTTGAGAAGATCCCCTGGAGTAGGAAATGGCAACCTGCACCAGTTTTCTTGCCTGGATTATCCCATAGACCCAGGAACCTGAAGGGCTACAGTCCCTGGGGTTGAAAAGAGTAGGACATGACTGAGCACGTATGCAGTATGTAGTGACTAACCCACTGCACCTACAGCTATTAGGAACAAGATACTTTTTTTTGAACAAACAAATTGGAGTCTACAAGGCAGAGTTTTGATAGCAAATCTCTTTAGATAATGACTCCAAAAACTAATACCATTAATGGAGATTTTAATTAGGCAGCATAATTTCTAAAAGCAGTAGAAAAAAAAAGCCCCTGGCATTACCAGTAAGTGAAAGCAAATTCTCTTATCACCAATGGGGTAGTTGCAGAATTTATCACAATAATAATTCCTCCTGACATTTGCATTATGCTTTCCACTTGTCATATATTAACTTGGTTGATCTTTATAACATTCCCAGGAAGCAGGCATTATTATACTTGTTTACACTTTATAGATAAGAAAACTGAGGGATAGAGAGGTCACACAGCTAATGAGAGGTAGACTTGAATCCTCCCATTGGTGCTTTTCCATAGATGTAACAGGAAGAAAACAGGTCTGATGAAAGAGAACTGAGTTTGAATCCTGCCTTCACTACCTACTAACTAGGTAACTATGTCCTTTTGACCCTTCTTTTCTCAGGAGTAAAAAAGTGATAATCATATCTAACATAATGGGTGTGATATTAAAAATCATTTCTCATCTGAGGTACTCTGTGGGTTTTCTTCCCCCAACTCCATGTCCTTAAGTTTAGCCTTGAGATGGAAGTGGGGAAGAAGAAGGAATACAGGCTGTCCTTCTGGTGTGGGTGTAGCAAAGGAAGAATCTCTCATGGGAAAGGGAAGTAAAAATGTACCCTGCATCTTCTGGCTTGAGGGGTTAAAAAGGGAAATGGAAGTGGAGGGAAAGGCCAGAAGCAAAGTTTTCCTTTTCTTCTTCCATTTTCTTAGGGTGGAAGGGATGTGGGTGAACCCAGGGACTGCGGGTCTTCTGTCTGCCTCCATTTACTTTCACACCGGAAGGAAATCCCCCTGAAAGCTGGTCTAGCCCTGTCCTGAGTGGTCCTGTCAAAGAAGCTTGTGCACATGTAGTCAGGCAAAGCCCCTAGGCTGCTCATGGTGGGAAGATGTGTATCTGGGAATTTTACTAGTTTCCCCAAAATTGCGGACTCCAGGTGGACAGAGGTACCTAAAAGATGCATAGGAGTCAGAGGTGGAGATTTAGATTTGGAAATTCTATATCTGATTGAATATGCTTGCTTTTCCTTGTGAAAATAGATTTGTGTTTTTATTAGTGAATTTTCTCTTTTAGAAAATCTTTTGGGGGCCATTATTTCTTTACTCTGAAAACAAGAAATTCCATAATGTCCTTCAGAAGGATTGACTCAGTTCAGTTCAGTCGCTCAGTGGTGTCCGACTCTTTGTGATCCCATGAACTGCAGCACGATAGGCCTCCCTGTCCATCACCAACTGCCAGAGTCCACCCAAACCCAAGTCTATCGAGTTGATGATGCCATCCGACCATCTCATCCTCTGTCATCCCCTTCTCCTCCTGCCTTCAATCTTTCCCAGCATCAGGGTCTTCTCAAATGAGTCAGCTCTCCCCATCAGGTAGCCAAAGTATTGGAGTTTCAGCTTCAACATCAATCCTACCAATGAACACCCAGGATTGATCTCCTTTAGGAGGGACTGGTTGGATCTCCTTGCAGTTCAAGGGACTCTCAAGAGTCGTTTCCAACACCACAGTTCAAAAGCATCAATTCTTCGGCATTCAGCTTTCTTTATAGTCCAACTCTCACATCCGTACGTGACCACTGGAAAAACCATAGCTTTGACTAGACGGACCTTTGTTAACAAAGTAATGTCTCTTCTTTTTAATATGCTGTCTAGGTTGGTCATAACTTTCCTTCCAAGGAGTAAGCATCTTTTAATTTCATGGCTGCAATCACCATCTGCAATGATTTTGGAGCCCAGAAAAATAAAGTCAGCCACTGTAGCATGGAATAAATAGTAGGTTATAAGGCAGGACAAAGGATACACACTTTTAAGACTAGCACTGTATGATTTCATTTATATGTGGAATCTAAAAAACACCAAACTCCTAGAAACAGAGGACTGGTGGTTGCCAGAGGGGAAGAGATAGAGGTAGGGGGAAAGGTGAAGGTATCTAAAGGTACAAACTTCCAGTTACAAAGTAAATAAGTTCTGAGAATGTTACATACAATGTGGAGACCATAGTTAATAAAACTGTATGGTATATTTGGGGGCTTCCCTGGTGTCTTAGATGGTAAAGAATCTGCCTGCAATGGAGACCTGAGTTCAGTCCCTGGGTCAGGAAGTTCCCCTGGAGAAGGAAATGGCAACTCACTCCAGTGTTATTGCCTGGAGAATCCCATGGGCAGAGGAGCTTGGCCAGCTATAGTCCATGGGTTTGTGAAGAGTAGGATACAACTGAATGACTAAGTACACACACCGTATATTTGAAAACGGCTGAGAGAGTAGACCTTAAAACTTCTAATCACAAGGAAAAACAACATGCTTTTCTGATGTTAACAAAGTGATGATGTTGACTAAGACCTACTGTGGTGATCATTTTGCATATCATTTTGCATATTGCAAAATATATATATATATATATATATATAATCGTTATGTTCTATTCTGTAAACTAATACAATGTTATGTGTCAATTATATCGCAGGAAAAGGGGGAAAAGAATATATGACGCTTCCCAGGTTGTGCAGTGGAAAAGAATCCACCTGCCAGTGCAGGAGATGCAAAATATGTGGGTTTGATTCCTGGGTCTGGAAGATCCCCTAGAGTAGGAAATGGCAACCCACTCCAGTATTCTTGCCTGGAAAATTCCATGGACAGAGAAGCCTGGCAGAGTGGCAGTGCATGGGGTTGCAAAGTTGGAACACAAAAACACAAAAACAACAATGTTCTTTACAATCAGTTATAGTGATTTAATGCCTATGTGTGGAAGGCAGTGATGCTGTTCCAAAAAAAAAAAAAAAAAAGTTGTTACACTTCTACCTCTGTTCTGATGGCTCTGCATTTTGCTCTAAGGGCTGGTGTGCCCAGGTTCTAGTGGGAATGGTTTGTACATAGTTAGATTGTCAGAGTCACCAAGTCAAAAATCCAAACAATTACCAGCAGACAATATTTTAAATATGCGTGTCTTTCCAGACTTCACTTTAACAAAGTACGGTTCCTTTGGCCAGACTGTTATTCACAGACAAAAAATGTTCTTCTTTTGAACATGATCTCTCCTCTCAGTGTATGTTCATGGAGGGCAGAGTTTCTTAACCTCATCAAGGTGGCCGTTTGGGGCTGAATAATTCTTCCTGTGGAGAGCTGGTGTGTACATGGTAGAATGTGTAAATAGCATCTCTGGCCTTCACTCAGGCTTCCCGGGTGGCGCTAGTAAGGAACCCGCTTCCCACTGCAGGAAACATAAGAGATGTGGATTCAGTCCCTGGGTTGGGAAGATCCCCTGGAGGAGGGCATGGCAACCCACTCTAGTATTCTTGCCTGGAGAATCTCAGGGACAGAGGAACTTGGCAGGCTATGGTCCATAGGGTCACACAGAATCAGATGCAACTGAAGTGACTTAGCACACATGCATAGCCTTTACTCATAGATGCCAGTAGCAACGATCGAAATGTCTCCAGACATTGCTAAGGGTCCCATGGCATGGAAGAGAATAGGTGCTTGGAGGAGGGTACAAAGCCATTGGATTGAGAATCATTGAAGCACAGTGACACCTGCGTGTTCTTTGTCACATACAGTTCATTGACCATCATCTTTGCTGGGGGACCCCACCCATCTGTGATCCAGACTCAGCCTTACTGTAGAGCTTCAGCCAGTAATTCAAGAGAGTCTGGCTAGCAGGTGGTTGTGGGTGTACATCGCTGTGATGCGGGTGCAGTGTGGGGAAGAGGGTAGAGTCCCAGCTTCTAGCAAAGTCCATATTTGCTTCTTCTCTGCAGAATTCAGTTAATTATGGTAGAATTACCATGATAATCCAGGAATTTTCCTCCCCTTGTTACCTCAGTTAACCCTTAAAAAAAGTACATTTCTTCATTCCAGTGTGTGGTGCAAAGACTCATTTGTAACATGTGCCACGACATCAACAAGACGGGGAAGTGCTGCGACAGCTGTTTAGAAGGATGTCTTTCACACTCAGAGCTCAATGCCAAGTGTGTTGAAAATGCAGGTTCCTGGCTCTCATCCTAAACCTACTACAGTAAGATCTCCTGTTAGGAGACCTGGGAATCTGCATTTTTTAAAACTTGCTGATCTAGAATTTTCTATAGTATGAAAAAGACATTTCTACTTTCCTTCACAGTCCAGTGACCAAAACCAAAACCACGGGAGAGTAATGAACAAAGAGAGGTTCCCCTAGGGTATTCTTGACCTCTAGTTTCTAAGGGAGCACTTGCTCCAGAGAGGAAGGAAAATCATTTCCTATTCATTCGTCAGTCCACTGGAAGGAGGGATTTATCACTTTCCAATAAAAATCTGAAGAGATGGGGACTCTCACCCAGAAATGACTTGTTGGTTATTTGATTCAATTTCCCTCCCCAAATCAATACCCTGGGCTGTACACATTTGTAACCTTTATTTCCCCTTGAAAATTAATGTGCTTGACTCAACCAGTTAAAAAATGAGAACTGAAACAAACAGCTGGGTTCATTTAAGACGCTTCCTTTTTATTTTTATTTGAAAGAAACCTTTCGGCAGATCGCCTTTGTGGCAGTTGAAGGCCAACATAAGTTTAAACAGCGGGTTGCTTGCCTTTAAGAAACTAAGACTTCCTGGTGCCCGGGCCAACAAAGCCTAGCTGTGAGTTAGCAGGCAGCTGCAAGTGCAGAATTCCATCAGTTTCCCACACAGAAGGGGGATGCCTGCTGTTGGGGAAGATGTGACCAATTCAAATCCAACCTGGTGGGGGGACTCTGAGGATGGGCTCAGAAGTTGTCAATTGATCCCATACCCTGCTATTCACCATGGCCCCCTGACCAGTCCCTGGCCATTTCTGTCCATTGCATACCTCCTACTTGGGCAATAGCAGATTGCTAATTTTCCAAAGGGGAAAAAGTAATAGCACACTGTGAAAATCTCTGTTGACTCTTCAAAAGCCATGTTTGATTTCTCAAGCCTCAGCTATTGTTCAGGTTTATCATTTTCTCAGTGGGGACAAGGCTGCTTAGATTACCAAAGGATTTTTGTCCTGAATCCAATGCAGGTATACTTGGGATTGTATCTAGGGACACCAGCCAACAAAGCGAGATGAGAAAGTTTGAATGGGTATAGTGATCTTGTCATTTGTTAATTCATTCAATGAATCCGTAGCTTGAATAGTGATTATGTGACATACTCTGTGCTGAATGCTGGAGACACAACGGAAACCAGACTGGGTTTCTGCCTTCATTGTGCTCACTGATATTATATAATCATCCAAATAGGTGTATCAGCACAGGTGTGCATGGAAATGTGGGAGACCTCTTCAGGGAATTGGTCACACCCAGGGGCCAGACCGCACAAGTTCACATTTAGTTTTAGGTCTTTTGCTACAAGCAAAGAGCTTATGGGAATGTGAGACAATCGTATTTGTTTTAGCTCACTCTGTGCTCATGAACAGAAACCCAGGTACACTTTAGGACTTGCTGTTTGATTTATGTTTGATGCAGAAGGTATAATTGTTAGTGCTGCAATTATTTACCTGTCTGACTTGGAGAAATTAAGATAGTAATGTCCTTTAAACCATCAAAATTACTGACACTCAACATGTTAAATCATCTTGTCACCTTTAGCAGATGAAATGAACTAAAGATATGAATTCAGATATAGAAATTGCTTTTATTTTGGTTTCTGTAGGCTTCCCTGGTGGCTCAGTTGGTAAGGAATCTGCCTGCAATATGGGAGACCTGTGTTGGGAAGATCCCTTGGAGAAGGGAACAGCTACCCACTCCAGTATTCTGGCCTGGAGAATCCCATAGACTGTAGAGTAGGACACGACCGAGTGACTTTCATTTTCATTTTCATACTCTACATGCAGTACTTATTAAATACAGATGTTGTTGCTGTTCAGTGGCTCAGTCGTACCTGACTCTTTGCCACCCCATGGACTGCAGCACACCAGGTTTCCCTGGGCTTCATTATCTGCTGGAATTTGCTCAAACTCATGTCCATTCAGTCAGTGATGCCATCCAACTATCTCATTCTCTGTTGCTTCCTTCTCTTTCTGCCTTCAGTCTTTCCCAATATCAGGATCTTTTCCAATGAATCAGCTATTCACATCAAGTGTCCAAAGTATTGGAGTTTCAGCTTCAGCATCAGTCCTTCAAATGAATATTCAGGGTTGATTTCCTTTAGGACTGACGGGTGTGATCTCCTTGCTGTCCAAGGGACTCTCCAGAGTCTTCTCCAAGACCACAGTTCAAAAGCATCAATTTTTCAGCACTCTGCCTTCTTTACGGTCCAACTCTCATATCCATACATCAGTTCAATTCAGTTCAGTTCAGTTGCTCAGTCGTGTCTGACTCTTTGCAGCCTCATGGACTGCAGCACACCAGGCCTCCCTGTCCATCACCAGCTCCTGGAGTTTACTCAAACTCATGTCTATTGAGTCGATAATGCCGTCCAACCATCTCATCCTCTGTCATCCCCTTCTCCTCCTGTCTTCAATCTTTCCCAGAATCAGGGTCTTTTCAAATGAGTCAGTGCCATACATGAGTCATAGCCATACATGACTACTGGAAAAACCATAGCTTTGATTAGAGGGACCATCGTTGGCAAAGTGAAGTCTCTGCTATTTAATATGCTGTCTAGGTTCAGCTTAGCTTTTCTTCCAAGGAGCATGCATCTTTTAATTTCATGGATTCAGTCACTGTCCACAGTGATTTTGGAGACCAAGAAAATAAAGTCTGTCACTGTTTTCATTTTTTCTCTCTTTATTTGTCATGAAGTGATGGAATCAGATGCCATGATCTTAGCATTTTTGAACGCTGAGTTTTAAGTCAGTTTTCTCACTCTCCTCTTTCACCATCATTAACAGGCTCTTTAGTTTCTCTTTGCTTTCTGCCATTAGGGTGGTGTCATCTGCATATTTTAGTCACATGGACCACAGCCTTGTCTAACTCACTGAAACTAAGCCATGCCATGTAGGGCCACCCAAGACAGGCGGGTCATGCTGGAGAGTTCTAACAAAATGTGGTCCACTGGAGAAGGGAATGGCAAACCACTTCAATATTCTTGCCTGGAGAACCCCATGAACAGTATGAAAAGGCAAAATGATAGGATACTGAAAGAGGAACTCCCCAGGTCGGTAGGGGCCCAATATGCTACAGGAGATCAGTGGAGAAATAACTCCAGAAAGAATGAAGAGATGGAGCCAAAGCAAAAACAATACCCAGTTGTGGATGTGATTGGTGATAGAAGCAAGGTCCGATGCTGTAAAGAGCAGTATTGCATAGGAACCTGGAATGTTAGGTCCATGATTCAAGGCAAACTGGAAGTGGTCAAACAGGAGATGGCAAGAGTGAACGTCGACATTCTAAGAATCAGCGAACTAAAATGGACTGGAATGGGGAATTTAACTCAGATGACCATTATATCTACTACTGTGGGCAAGAATCCCTTAGAAAAAGTGAAGTAGCCGTCGTAGTCAACAAAAGGGTCTGAAATGCAGTACTTGGATGCAGTCTCAAAAATGACAGAATGATCTCTGTTCATTTCCAAGGCAAAGCATTCAATATCACAGTAATCCAAGTCTATCCCTGACCAGTAACGCTGAAGAAGCTGAAGTTGAATGGTTCTATGAAGACCTACAGGACCTTTTAGAACTAACATCCCAAAAAGATGTCGTTTTCATTATAGGGGACTGGAATGCAAAAGTAGGAAGTCAAGAAACACCTGGAGTAATAGGCAAATCTGGCCTTGGAGTACAGAATGAAGCAGGGCAAAGGCTAATAGAGTTCTGCCAAGAGAATGCACTGGACATAGTAAACACCCTCTTCCAACAATACAAGAGAAGACTCTACACATGGACATCACCAGATGGTCAACACTGAAATCAGATTGATTATATTCTTTGCAGCTAAAAATGGAGAAGCTCTATACAGTCAGCAAAAACAAGACTGGGAGCTGACTGTGGCTCAGATCATGAACTCCTTATGGCCAAATTCAGACTGAATTGAAGAAAGTGGGGAAAACCACTAGACCATTTAGGTATGACCTAAATCAAATCTCTTATGATTATACAGTGGAAGTGAGAAATAGATTAAGGGACTGGATCTGATAGACAGAGTGCCTGAAGAACTATGGATGGAGAGTTGTAACATTGTACAGGAGACAGTGATCAAGATCATCCCCAAGAAAAAGAAATGCAAAAAAGCAAAATGGCTGTCTGAGGAGGGCTTACAAATAACTGTGAAAAGAAGAGAAGAGAAAAGCAAAGGAGAAAAGGAAAGATATACCCATTTGAATGCAAAATTACAAAGAATAGCAAGGAGAGATAAGAAAGCCTTTCTCAATGATCAGTGCCAAGAAATAGAGGAAAACAACAGAATGGGAAAGACTAGAGATCTCTTCAAGAAAATTAGAGATACCAAGGGAACATTTCATGCAAAGATGGGCTCAATAAAGGACAGAAATGGCATGGACCTAACAGAAGCAGAAGATATTAAGAAGAAGTGGCAAGAATACACAGAAGAACTGTACAAAAAAGATCTTCATGACCCAGATAGTCATGATGGCGTGATCACTCACTTAGAGCCAGACATCCTGGAATGCAAAGGCAAGTGGGCCTTAAGAAGCATCACCATGAGCAAAGCTAGTAGAGATGATGGAATTCAGGTTGAGCTATTTCAAATCCTAAAAGATGACTCTGTGAAAGTGCCACATTCAGTATGCCAGCAAATTTGGAAAACTGAACAGTGGAAAAGGTCTGGAAAAGGTCAGTTTTCATTCCAATCCCAAAGAAAGGCAATGCCAAAGAATGCTCAAACTACCACAAAATTGTACTCATCTCACACGCTAGTAAAGGAATGCTCAAAAGCCAGGCTTTAGCAATACGTGAACCATGAACTTCCAGATGTTCAAGCTGGTTTTAGAAAAGGCAGAGGAACCAGAGATCAAATTGCCAACATCCGCTGGCTCGTGGAAAAAGCAAGAGAGTTCTAGAAAAACATCTATTTCTGCTTTATTGACTATGCCAAAGCCTTTGACTGTGTGGATCACAACAAACTGGAAAATTCTTCAAGAGATGGGAACAGCAGACCACCTGACCTGCCTCTTGAGAAACCTGTATGCAGGTCAGGAAGCAACAGTTAGAACTGGACATGGAACAACAGACTGGTTCCAAATAGGAAAAGAAGTACATCAAGGCTGTATATTGTCACCCTGCTTATTTAACTTACATGCAGAATACGTCATGAGAAATGCTAGGCTGGATGAAGCACAAGCTGGAATCAAGATTTGTGGGAGAAATAGCAATAACCTCAGATATGCAGATGACACCACCCTTGTGGCAGAATGTGAAGAACTAAAGAGCCTCTTGATGAAAGTGAAAGAGGAGAGTGAAAAAGTTGGCTTAAAGCTCAACATTCAGAAAACTAAGATCATGGCATCTGGTCCCATCACTTCATGACAAACAGATGGGGAAACAGTAGAAACAGTAGCAGACTTTATTTTGGGGGGCTCCAAAATGACTGCAAATGGTGACTGCAGCCATGAAATTAAAAGACAGTTATTCCTTGGAAGGAAAGTTATGACCAACCTAGACAGCATATTAAAAAGTAGAGACATTACTTTGCCAACAAAGCTCTGTCTAGTCAAGGTTATGGTTTTTCCAGTACTCATGTATGGATGTGAGAGTTGGACTATCAAGAAAGCTGAGCACCGAAGAAATGATGCTTTTGAACTGTGATGTTTGAGAAGACTCTTGAGAGTCCCTTGGACTGCAAGGAGATCCAACCAGTCCATTCTAAAGGAAATCATCCCTGAATATTCATTGGAAGGACTGATGTTGAAGCTGAAACTCCAATACTTTGGCCACCTAATGCGAAGAACTGACTCATTGGAAAAGACTCTGATGCTGGGAGGGATTGAAGATGCGAGGAGAAGGGAATGACAGAGGATGAGATGATTGAATGGCATCACCAACTCAATGGACATGAGATTGAATAAACTCTGGGAGTTGGTGATGGACAGGGAGGCCTGGCATACTGCAATCCATGGGGTCACAAAGAGTCAGACATGACTGAGCAACTGAACTGAACTGATCTGCATATCTGAGGTATCAATATTTTTCTCAGCAATCTTGATTCCTGTTTGTGCTTCATCCAGCCCAGCATTTTGGATGATGTACTCTGCATGTAAGTTTAATAAGCAGGGTGACAATATACAGCCTTGATGTACTTCTTTTCCTATTTGGAACCAGTCTGTTGTTCCCTATGTGTCTCTAACTGTTGCTTCTTGACCTGCATATGGGTTTCTCAGGAGGCAGGTAAGGGGGTCTGATATTTTATCTTTTTAAGAATTTCCACAGTTTGGTGTGATCCATACGGTCAAAGGCTGTAACCACAGTCAATTAAATACAGATAGCTAATAATATTATCCCACAAGTTGTCAGGAGTTGACTATTGTTCCCCAAAACCCATGTCCACCCAGAGTCTCAGAATGTGACCTTATTGGAAACGACATCTTTGCAGACAGAATTCTTGAAGGTCTCCAGATGAAATCACACTGGATTTAGAGTGAGCCTAAATCCAAAGACCTGTCTTTTAAGAGAAAGGTGAAAGAGATCTGCACACAGAGAGACACAGAAGAATGCCACATGAAGACTAAGGCAGAATTATGCTGCCACAAGCCAAGGAAGGCCAGAAGGTACCAGAAGCTAGAGGAGACAAGGAAAAATTCTCCCCAAGAGTCATTGTAGGGAGTCTTGCCGATGTCTCAATTTTGGACTTCTGGTCTCCAGAACTGTGACAGCATAAATTTCTGTTGCCTTAAGCCACCAAGTTAGTGGTGATTTGTTCTGACAGCCGTATGACACTAATACAAGGGTGCAAACAGGCTTCCATGTCCAAGATTACACTGTAATTATTGAAAGTTTTTAAGCTGCAGCTGAATCATTACGATTCAGCTTTGTTGCACAAATTTTTTGCAACAGTTTTTCTTCACTCATTTTTAGAAAGAAAAACAAAGATAGATGTCTCATGGTTCTTGCTGCCCACTTTAGCAGCATTTGAGGGAAGATTTTTACACATTTGTAATATACTAAAAAAAAAAAAAAAAAAAAAAAGAAAGGAACCAAACCAAACCAAATTCTGTTAATTTATTTTAAACATAACAAGATGTTGTAGAATTAGAAAAATATTCTTTTGTCTCTGACTTTATTCCCAGGCTGGTGTGGCCTGATTTTCACAGGTTCAAGAATGAATCCAGGTTTTAGAATGCCTGCATATTAGGCAGTGGGGAAGTTCTCTTTTAGAATAGGAAAGTACAAATGCGAAATTCAGCACAGGGCCTTGGAGGAGGCTGTGATAAGTGGCTTCACTATTTTTAGTATCTTTGCCTTTGCAGAGATGGGAAAATAATCAATAATACACAGTATAGTTTTCTCAACTTGCTTCAAACCCAGCTGTTTTTTTTCAAAGGGTCTTGTCCTGAGGAAGAAAACAAAATAAAGCATAATTGAGCTTAAGAGTCAAGTCACAAATGGTGTTCTCTTCCATAAAGCTTTGGTGTGTTGGGTAGTGAGGAAAAGCTTACTAACTTCATGGTCAACTCCAGTAGAACTATGCCCCTAACATCTTCCATTGGAAACTGTAGATACACTCTGCTAAGTTGTAGACTGAAGGTGAGGCCAAGAGAAAACCAATCATAAAGTGTGAGATGCATTACTGCTTAATACCTTTTATAGACATAAGGCAACTGTTCCTGAAAAGACACATTTGCAATGTGAAAAAGCACTTAAAAAGATGACCCTATGGATTATCATATAGTTTAGATTTCCTGTCTTCTTGGAGAATCTTAAATTGAAGAAATTTTCCATTGAGCTTAACCTGAAAGCTAACGGCACAAGAATTCAGATTTGGTAACTGTCAATGACAGTTCATTTTCTTTCTCAGAAGAAACTAATCCTGTGGATACCTTGATCTTGAATTTCTAGCCTCCAGGCTGGGAGAAAATAAATTTCTGTTGTTTAAACCACCCAGTCCAGAGTACTATGTTATGGTAGCCCTGGCAAACTAATATAAGCAAACAATCAGCTCTCGCCAGGAATGAACAGTAATTCCACACTCCAAAGAAAATAAATATTTTCCTGGAGAAGTCAAAAGCAAAATCTCAGAATTAGCTCTGGCCACACACACAGGCACACACAAATACACTTTAGCAAAATGAACACTTTCTTTTCAGTTTACAACATCTGTTCTTCCAGCTGTTTAACAATTTTCTCAAAGACCCACGTGCACTACTTTAAATTAAATTTGTAAATAAAAGGAGTGAGGTGTGTGTCGGAGCAGGAAGGGGACTCAAAGCACACTGGGGAGACAGATTGCACCAGCTGAAGCCTGTTGAACCTCAGCCTTAGCCGGTGGCCTATCAAACTTCTAAACATAGTGCTTCTGGAATCTTCCATGGGACCCAAAGAGTTGCTCAGCTGACTCTGAACTCCATTCATTAACATCATTTATTTTCCCTTTTATTTCACACTGCCTTTCATTCCCACTCCCTAGAGAAATGTGTGTGCGTGCATGTGTGTAGGCTCAAATCCTTACTGAAGTTTTATGAAGGGAGAGGCTGGCTACATTGCTAATGACTACAAAACACACCTGCTCCAGAAGTGCATGGAGAGAAACAATGATGACATGCCTTCCTGAAACAGCAGAATCTTCCTGGGTGAAAAGCAAAGTACTTTTCAAGACCATGTTTAAGGTCCCCTTTAACTTTCAAAATTCTCCAAGCCAGGCTACAGCAATACGTGAACCGTGAACTTCCTGATGTTCAAGCTGGTTTTAGAAAAGGCAGAGGAACCAGACATCAAATTGCCAACATCTGCTGGATCATCAAAAAAACAAGAGAGTTTCAGAAAAACATCTATTTCTGCTTTATTGACTATGCCAAAGGCTTTGACTGTGTGGATTACAATAAACTGTGGAAAATTCTTCAAGAGATGGGAATCCCAGACCACCTGACCTGCCTCTTGAGAAATCTGTATGCAGGTCAGGAAGCAACAGTTAGAACTGGACATGGAACAACAGACTGGTTCCAAATAGGAAAAGGAGTACGTCAAGGCTGTATATTGTCACCCTGTTTATTTAACTTCTATGCAGAGTACATCATGAGAAATGCTGGACTGGAAGAAACACAAGCTGGAATCAAGACTGCCGGGAGAAATAGCAATAACCTCAGATATGCAGATAACACCACCCTTATGGCAGAAAGTGAAGAGGAACTAAAAAGCCTCTTGATGAAAGTGAAAATGGAGAGTGAAAGAGTTGGCTTAAAGCTCAACATTCAGGAAACTAGGATCGTGGCATCCGGTCCCATCACTTCATGGGAAATAGGTGGGGAAACAGTGGAAACAGTGTCAGACTTTAGTTTTTTGGGCTCCAAAATCACTGCAGATGGTGACTGCAGCCATGAAATTAAAAGTCGCTTACTCCTTGGAAGGAAAGTTATGACCAACCTGGATAGCATATTCAAAAGCAGAGACATTTCTTTGCCAACAAAGGTCCGTCTAGTCAAGGCTATGGTTTTTCCAGTGGTCACGTGTGGATGTGAGAGTTGGACTGTGAAGAAGGCTGAGCGCCGTAGAATTGATGCTTTTGAACTGTGGTGTTGGAGAAGACTCTTGAGAGTCCCTTGGACTGCAAGGAGATCCAACCAGTCCATTCTGAAGGAGATCAGCCCTGGGATTTCTTTGGAAGGAATGATGCTAAAGCTGAAACTCCAGTACTTTGGCCACCTCATGTGAAGAGTTGACTCATTGGAAAAGATTCTGAACCTGGGAGGGATTGGGGGCAAGAGGAGAAGGGGACAACAGAGGATGAGATGGCTGGATGGCATCACTGACTTGATGGACGTGAGTCTGAGTGAACTCCGGCAGTTGGCGATGGACAGGGAGGCCTGGCGTGCTGCGATTCATGGGGTCGCAAAGAGTCGGACACGACTGAGCGACTGAACTAAACTGAACTTTCAAATATTATATCTCTGCATATAATTGTGGGTAAATGCCTTTCACTTTGCTCCTCTCCTCACCCTATTTGCAGAGAGAATGAATTAGGAGCATGGCTGGTTAGGAAATCATTCTTGTTCATGTTGTTGGAAGGGAAAAGGGGTGTGAAGCCCCAAACAAATTAGCAGGCCCTAATAGTGATCAGCATTGAGGCTGCTCTCCGTGAAATTTGGAGGGAGGCTGTGCTTAGTGAAGGTGGCCGTGGGCTGCAACAGACTAGCCTTGGGAGGCCTCACTGCTGTTTGCCCATGGGACAATTTGAGTGGAGAAAAAGCAAGTTGTCCTAATAGTTTCTTTATAAACATGCAAGTGTGCATGCTAAGTTGCTTCAGTCATTTCTGATTCTGTGCAACAGCATGGACTGTAGCCCACCAGGCTCCTCTGTTCATGGGATTCTCCAGGCAAGAATACTGCTTGCTGCTGCTGCTGCTGCTAAGTCGCTTTAGTTGTGTCCAACTCTGTGCGACCCCACAGACGGCAGCCCACCAGGCTCCTAAGTCCCTGAAATTCTCCAGGCAAGAACACTGGAGTGGGTTGCCATTTCCCTCTCCAATGCACAAGAATGAAAAGTGAAAGTGAAGTCTCTCAGTTGTGCCCGACTCCTAGCGACCCCATGGACTGCAGCCTACCAGGCTCCTCCGTCCATGGGACCCTCCAGGCAAGAGCACTGGAGTGGGTTGCCATTGCTCCAGATAAAAGGCTGAATACTAAACAGGGTATAAAATGACTGATTTTCTTTTCAGCCATAGGCGCATTTTGCTACAGTTTCCTTAGCTGAACTTGAAGTCTGAGAGTTTATTTCTAAAGATGTCCCCCCCACCCCCGTGGCTCTCATGTATTTATAAATATGCAGACAGTATGGCATGTCCCTGAAGAACCCTGTGTCCTTTTCTCATGATTAGAGCTGAAAGACAGGCCAAAGGATTTTGAATGTAAATTCTTTGCCTTTTCATAGAATAAGCGCCTTTCGGTTTGACTTCTTTGATCAAAAAGTCAAGCTGTTATTAAACAGTGATTGTTGATAGTCTAAACAAGGAGGGAGAAGTATCTAGAATCACTAAATGTTTAAAAAATATGAATCATTGAAAAAAAACGTTGACGGAAACAGATACCTTGAATCCTCAAAGTCACTGGAACAGAATTGTTGTGAATTCAAACAGGTGTAATTCCACAAAAAAAGGTCTGTGAGGGTGCATTTCAGCTCCACAGCAACACCTCCAATAGAAGCAAACAGGTTACTTGTTTAGCCAACTTGGATATGGGACAATGTTGTCTGTTCATACACATGCAGCAGGAGGCCTGATTCTCACATTGCAAACACCGACTTGGGAACCAGGGAAAGTCATCTTCGAAGGTGGGACATGCAGTCTGAATTGTCTACCAGCGAGAGTGGCGCAGCAACTGGTGAGGGCATGGAGCATGTGGTCAGCAGGGACACAGCTTGGGCTCTAGGATGCAGCACATCCCTGCAGAGTTGGGGCTGGTCCACACCCAGGGAGCTGGCAAAACAGAGAAGGGACATTCGGGGTAGAGGGAGGGAGGAGACTCAAATTCTTATGTGTAAAATGAGGACACTGGATCATATTGGTGTTTCCTAAACTATGAGTCATAAAAATCCGATTCTAGAGGTAAGTTTAAGAATTCGGATTTAGTAAGTTAAATAGGATTTTTTACTTCTGTACTTTTTGGATTTAGTATATTAACGATATTGTGACTTCCTCCCCCCTCCCTCAGTGCAGATAAGACTCCAAGGGACAGTGCTGAACAGATTAGCTTATTGTCTGTGATTCCTGGGATAGGATGAGTCCAGGAAACACGGGAGTGGGGGAAAGAGAGAGATCCTTGGCTCCTGCCTTCAGAATGCCCTCCATGCCTTCCAAAGAGTAGGGGAAGTGGAAGGGTTCTTCGGTGTATTTGCAGTGATGTCAGGGGTTATCAATTTACAAAAACAAATGACACCAAACCTTTCTAATTAAGGTGAAACTTGTGTTTAGGTAGAGTGTTTACAGACCTGTGATGTATTGCTTTAGGGGCTGAAAAGTTAACTCCACTGCCTCAAAAGTCTTTAGCTACTAACAATGAATCCCTTAATTCCAGTCATGTTCTTTGCCTCTTGTTAAAATGCAATATAATGCAATACCTCAGGAGAGACAGAGAAACCCTGAAACCTGCTATCATAAAAGTGTTTGGAGCTGGGACTTCCCTGGTGGTTCAGTGGCTAAGACTCCATACTTCCAGTGCAGCGGACCTGGGTTTGATCCCTAGTCAGGGAACTAGATCCCATATGGTGCAGTCAAATAAATAGATTTTTAAAAAAGTGTAAGAAGCTGACTCTGTCAGATCATTTTCTGAGGGAAGAGCTTGATTAAAAATATAGAAAGAAAGAAAGAAAGTATAAAAAACTGGAATATTTGTTAGCATAGAGAAAAGGAAGCGGAAAGGGGATTGTAGAAATGGTGTAAGAGGGTTTCAGATTTTATTTAGTTGCACTGTCTCAGGTTGGCTTCCTCAGAAGCAGTGCCTGAAACAAGGATTCTTGTGGAAGAGATTTGTTGAGGGAATACTCTCAGGAGAAAGAAAAATTGGGAAAGCAAGAACTGACAGGAGAGGAAGGCTACTTGAGGAAAAGTTCTCCTGCAGACTAGTATCACCTGGGCCCCACAGGATGCTCTGGGCCACAACTGTCCCACAGAGTTTTTCTCACAGGGAGGCAGAGCCCAGCCTTTGTGTCTCCGTGTCAGACAGTCTTTGGTTGCCAGCAGTTGCATCCCTTCCCGGGGTGGGGCACAACCTTCCTGACAGGACACTGTCACTCAGTTGAGACAGCTGTGCTTGGGAAGAGGGCAACCATCACTACCTCCGAGGCCAACGCTTCCAGCAGCTGGGACGTGGGTGCTGCGGTCAGCTGATGGGGGTCTGGGCGGAACCCCGGCTGCACCCACAACACGCATGCTCAGAATTGACTAGCCTAAGAAAATTCCACGTAACTGAAATAGCTTGTGAAATTCCTCATATCCCTCCTTCTCTTGGAGTCCTGGATGTTGAGTAAACATCTTCTCTGGTGATGAGAGGTTGACATTTCCTTGAGAGAACTTGAACAGCACTCTAAGCTTTTCTCTCAGTTCCAGTAATTATTAATTAAGGTTAAAGGCTTTGTGATTTTTTCCCATCTGTCTAGGTTATTTTTCTTTCTTTCAATCAAAAGGATTTTTTTAAAAAAGGTCCCTTGGCAGGTCTATATTTTCTTGAGCAATAGTAAAATTTATATTCCAAAAAGGTGGAGGGGGGGGTGGTATTAGTCCTTTCAAAAGAGAAGCTAATTTCATGGCATTCATTTTTTTCTCACTGATCTGCCCACAAAATAAGAAACCAACCAACCAAACAAACCAAAAAACACAAAGAAAAGGAAAACCTCTGTCTTTCAGAATTTCTTTACCAGAAAGCAATTCTAGACCAGTTTCAAGGAGATTTCAAGGTAATCCTGTATAATTCTTAGAATAAGCAGAGTAGTGTACTTCTGATTGTAAAGGTAATTTAATTAATTTGCCTAATAATTATTACTTAGCTACAAAGGCTTTCAAGCATATGCCTTGGAGAACTGTTAGGGCTTAGGTTTTCTCTTTTAAAAGCCTCCAGTTTGCTGTTTCTAAGTATTCATCAAAAGACAGGGGATGTTATGCTCAATCCATCCCCCTGTTTCTGCTGGTGTTTGATAGTTTATTTGGATGATCTGTGTATTTTGGTCACACTTTTAGTTCTCCTGAAAATTCATCAGGGGAAAGTCTGTGAACATTTCTGGAAAATTTTATCAAAAACTGTATGCTTTCTGGAAGCACAAGCACAGAGCTAGGAATCACAGCAAAGTCTAGGTCAATATGAAGACAAAAGACACTCCTTATATGTCTCTGTGAAGACGGTTTGTCCATCACTCTCTTTGGATTATATGATCCTTTTTTAAAAAGTTATTTTTAATTGGAGCACAGTTACTTTACAATATTGTGTTGGTTTCTGCCATACAACGTGAATCAACCATAAGCATACATATGTCCCCTCCCCCTTGAATCGCCCTTCTCCCTAATTTTCTTTTATCACCTAAGAACCTTGCATACAAGAGGCACTTAAATTATAAAACTCCTCTTCTTTCTGCCTGCTGGTCAGACAGTATTCTTTTTGATGGTGTGTGTGTATATTGCAGAAATGATGCCATGTGGCAAAAACTGTTATTTTGTGATCTTTCTGTTCTTTGTGACTTATTTATAAAATCTATGCTTTTGATTTTCCAGGCTTTGGCACTATATTCAAAGATCAGCCCTTAGAATTCCAAAAATAATATTCCCCACATACTCCCACCCTGCCAGAAGAAAACTCTCCTATTTTCTCTCTCAAAAAAAGCCTGGCTTATGTAAATAAAAAGAGTGCTATGGCTTCCAAGCAGTTGGGTCTGCTGTGAATTTACGAAACCCATGCAGCAATTTACTTGACTAAAGGCTCCCTCCCCTGGAAAGCAATGTCTATCTAAGCATTCCGGGGAAAGCCAGACTGCAGCCTGAATGGTGGGAATGTGCAAGGAAGAGCAGGGAACGGCAGCTTCCTAATGTGGGTGAATTCAATACTATCAGCAGAAATCGAATGTCGTGGAAATAGCTAGAGAGTTCCAGCAGGTGTGGGGAACTGGAAGTCGTCCTCACCAGCTGACAGCACATCTCACTGGAAGATGACACAGCCCAGTGACTCGGTCTTCATCCCTCTTATGTGTCAGAGAGAAAACAGAGGTCCACAGATATAATCACTGTCAATTTTCTTCCTTAATCCCCACTTCTAAACGAACCTCGGTTAGCATACATTCTTTCCTTTTTCTCTTCTGACTCAGATGATGAATAGTTCCTATTTCTGTCTAATGGTAAGCTTGAAAATGTCTAGTTGTCTGTTAGGACGTGACGTAAATGTCCTCTCTCCTGTGACTTCTTGACTGGTTCAGCGTCTGTCACATCTGTCGCTTGCTTCTGTGCTCCTCTGTCTTGGCCCTGCTGTCCCTGCTCTGGGTCTCTAGACACATCTCTCCCTCCCTCTGGAACATGAGCTACTCAAGCATGGAGACTGCTTCACTTGTTTTTATCTTCAGATACTTGTATAAGATGCATGCTCCTTATAGGATTATAGAATAAATGATAGATTAGACACATGCTTCAAGGAAATTAATATGAGAAGGCTGCATAAAATGGACAGGAGAATGGAAAAATTGGAGATGATGATAACTATTGTAATAATCTAGTTGATAGGTGATGGGCATTTAAATACACAGAAGTGACAGGTAGTAGGGCCATGCTGCAGACATGTAAGGAGGGGATTGGAGTCAGGGGTGATTGCAGGTTTGGGGGGCCATTGACAGATCATGATAATATACATTTATTCATCAGGTATACAATGCCCCTTTTCAAGCCAGGCACTATTCTAGGGACTGGGGATGCAAAGATAAAAGAAATAAAACTAAAAATAAAAAGACTATAAATGTGGTTAGAAGAATCAAATTTAAGAGGAAAATAAAATTAATATAGTCAATTGGTTTTAGCTTGTCAAATTTGACAGGTAGGAGGCAGTTGGAAACCTAGTCCTGGAGCTTTGGAAAGAGATCAGATACTTAGATAAATATTTGGAAGTATTTACACAAAGGAAATAGTTAATTTAGGATTCCCAAATTAACAAGGGTTAAGATTGTGGGAAGAATTAATGAGATGACATAGTCTTGTGAAATTTTAAAAATATACATTCTGAAACAAAAAATATCCTATAAACATTTGAGCAAGAGAAAGAGAGTTTACCTTTTTGGGGGGAGCACAAGCTAAGGTATACTAAGCCAGAAGCTAAGATAGTCTTTAGGACTGGTCACAAATATTCTGGGTTTCTCTTCCTTCTGGGAACACACTAGGATTATCCATCCTCAACCCTCTTTGAATGAGGTGAGACTGTGTGACTTGCACTGTTGAGTGGAGTGATGTGGTTGATTCCCAGCTGGAAACTTGAAGCGACAGAGCACGGTTGGCCTCCTGTGTGTTCATTAAAGAGCATATTTAGATGAAGCCTTCCGTTAGGCTGGGTCCCTGAGCAGAACCACTCTACTGATTTGGGTTGGACATGGAGCATAAGTGAAAAATAAACCTCTGTTATGTTAAGCCACCATGCTTTGAGATTTGTTTGTTACAGCATCACCCAAACTATTCTGAGTAATGCACAGCTTAACCTGTTCAAATATCCGTAGCACCTGAACATTCAGAGTCACAGGTTTCCTTCCATTTTATAGCCTTCCCATATCCTCATCCACATGGTTAAACATTATTTTCTAGCTCCACTTCTGCATTCCAGGCCTAAGGAAGAAACAAAGGGCAATCAGTTTACTTCTAGGGAAGTAAAGTTATAGTTAGTAGCTCTGTTGTGTCCGACTCTTTGTGACTCCACGGACTGTAGCCCACCAGGCTCCTCTGTCCATGGAATTCTGCAGACAAGAATACTGGAGTGGGTTGCTATCTCCTTTTCCACGGGATCTTCCTGACCCATGGACTAGGTCTCCCACTTTGCAGGCAGATTCTTTACCATCTGAGCCAGTAAGTTAAAGTTGCACATATTGCTCTTTCTCACAATCCAGTCACAAAAATCTGGCCACAGGATCACATCTAATGGCATGGGAGACTGACAAAAGTCGTCACTAGCTTGGTGTCCTGTGTCATATTAAATCTAGGGGTGAGTGGGGTTGGTTCTATTACTAAAAAGAGGACAATTGATGCTGGGGACAACTTAGAGTGTCTGCCTAGGTGGCACATGGGTAAAGAGTCTGCTTGCCAATGCAGGAGACATGGGTTCAATCTCTGGGTCAGGGTGATCCTCTGGAGAAAGAAATGGCCACCCACTCCAGTATTCTTGCCTGCAGAATCCCAGGGACAAAGGAGACTGGTGGGCTACAGTCCATGGGGTCGCAAAGAGTCACACACAACTGAGTGACTGAGCACAACACACACACCATAGGGTACATGACATGCTTAAAAAACTGAAGTGTCGTGTAGCTATGGCTGGAGAATCTAGTGAGACGTGGATGTGGAGGATGGCTCAAGAAGAGGCACCAGAGGTAAACGGGGTTGAGATCAAGACAGGCCTTCCAAGATTCACTGAAATGTGATGGAAAGAACTAAAGAGTTTTAAGTGGGGAAGTAACACAGTAGCTTTGCATTTAAGAATATTCTTCTGGTTGCAGGAAGGAGAACACACTGAAGGGCAGTCAGGCAGCTTTCGTAGGATCCAGTGAGAGTTGGTAGTCAGCCTCAGGCAGGGGCTCTGGCAATAGGAAGATGAAGCTGAATTCCACCATGCTGTGGGACACAGTCAAGAATTCTGGAGTTTTGGGTGAGGGACACAGGGGCTGAGGGAAAGGGGAGAGTTAAAGATGTTCCAGAATTTCTGGCTTTAGGATTGAAGTGGATGAAGCTGTCATTACCTGGAGGGAGAATTCTGGCAGAAGATCAGGATAGTGGATTTTCCAGAGGCCTGGGGTAGAAGGTGGGGAGCCTGCAGATGGACTTCATCATAGTGGAGCCATATCTGAGTTCTTAAGTTAGGTAATGGTTTCATTAAAAAATAATAGTTTGCAACTTACTTCATTAGTTAGTTAGTTCAGTCACTCAATCGTGTACGACTCTTTGCAACCCCATGTACTGCAGCACAACAGGCTTCCCTGTCCATCATCAACTCCCAGAGCTTACTCAAAATCATGTCCGGAGAGTCGGTGATGCCGTCCAACCATTTCATCCTCTGTCATCCCCTTCTCCTCCCACCTTCAATCTTTCCCAGCTTCAGGGTCTTTTCCAATGAGTCAGTTCTTTGCATCAGGTGGCCAAGTATTGGAGTTTCAGTTTCAGCATCAGTCCTTCCAATGATTATTCAGGACTGATTTCCTTTAGGATAGACTGGTTGGATCTCCTTGCAGTTCAAGGGACTCTCAAGAGTCTTCTCCAACACCACAGTCCAAAAACATCAATTCTTCAGCGCTCAGCCTTCTTCACAGTCCAACTCTCACATCCATACCTGACTACTGGAAAAACCATAGCTTTGGCTAGACAGACCTTTGTTGGCAAAGTAATGTCTCTGCTTTTTTAATATGCTGTCTAGGTTGGTCATAGCTTTTCTTCCAAGGAGCAAGCATCTTTTAATTCCAGGGCTGCAATCACCATCTGCAGTGATTTTGGAGCCCAAAAAATAAAGTCTCTCACTGTTTCCATGGTTTCCCCATCAATTTGCCATGAAGTGATGGGACCAGATGCCATGATCTTAGTTTTCTGAATGTTGAGCTTTAAGCCAACTTTTTCACTCTCCTCTTTCACTTTCATCAAGAGGCTCTTTAGTTCTTCTTCACTTTCTGCCATAAGGGTGGTGTCATCTGCATATCTGAGGTTATTGCTATTTCTCCCAGCAATCTTGATTCCAGCTTGTGCTTCTTCCAGTCCAGCGTTTCTCATGATGTACTCTGCATAGAAGTTAAATAAACAGGGTGACAATATACAGCCTTGATGTACTTGTTTCCCAATTTGGAACCAGTCTGTTGTTCCATGTCCAGTTCTAAGTGTTGCTTCCTGACCTGCATACAGATTTCTCAGGAGGCAGGTCGGGTGATCTGGTATTCCCATCTCTTGAAGAATTTTCCACAGTTTGTTGTGATCCACACAAAGGCTTTGGCATAGTCAGTAAAGCAGAAGTAGATGTTTTTTTGGAACTCTCTTGATTTTTTGATGATCCAGCAAATGTGGGTAATTTGATCTCTGATTCCTCTGCCTTTTCTAAATCCAGCTTGAACATCTGGAAGTTCATGGTTCACATACTGTTGAAGCTTGCTTTGGAGAATTTTGAGAATTAATTGCTAGAGTGTGAGATGAGTGCAATTGTGCGGTAGTTTGAGCATTCTTTGGCATTGCCCTTCTTTGGGATAGAAATGAAAACTGACTTTTTCCAGTCCTGTGGCCACTGCTGAGTTTTCCAAATTTGCTGGCTTATTGAGTGCAGCACTTTCACAGCATCATCTTTTAGGATTTGAAATAGCTCAACTGGAATTCCATCACCTCCACTAGCTTAGTTAGTAGTGATGCTTCCTAAGGCCCACTTGACTTCACATTCCAAGATGTCTTGCTCTAGGTGAGTGATCACACCATCACAATTATCTGGGTCATGAAGATCTTTTTTGTATAGTTCTTCTGTGTATTCTTGCCACCTCTTCTTAATATCTTCTGCTTCTTTTTGGTCCATACCATTTCTGTCCTTTATTGTGCCCACCTTTGCATGAAATGTTCCCTTGGTATCTCTAGTTTTCTTGAAGAGATCTCTAGTCATTCCCATTCTGTTGTTTCCTTCTTATTGGATACTTTCTGTACTTATAAAATATACTTTTAGTTAACTGAATGAGTTATGGATTCAAAATGTTAAAAGTTAATTTCCAAAAATTGCAGCTTTTGCTTTGGAAATATTTGGCTTTAGCTCTTATTTCTAATTAGGCTATACATAGCAGGGCCAGGCTCTGTTAAGAGAATACTGTTTTGTGACATGAATCACGTTGCCTGCACGTGGAAGAATGCTTATTGTTTTATTCTGTATGCATCCAGCTCATCCACAAGCGTGATCTCAAGTTATTTGGGTCCTAGGAGCAAGGCGTGCCCCTTATGTTCTCAATAAACATTGTTATCAGACCCATGTGTAGAATGTTCCCAGAGGCCCTGACACTTGTACTGATAAGGAGCTAGTTCTCCATTAAAATCAATAGTTGAAGTTATAGTTGGAATTCAACGAACTTAGTTCATACTTGATAGCAGCCCATGGCATCAAAGCTGAGGAAAGATCAGCAAAACTTGACCAACCTTACTTCTTTGGCAAGATTTTTCCCTGAGGTGCTACTAACAAGAGAATGGCCACAGCTATTATCTTAAGAAGCCCAAATTTACAACTTATTTAGAAGGAAATTGATGTAGACATATATCACCTGGAATGTTCAATGGGTTATTGGTTAAAATATAAAGGCAATAGAGGTTTCCCTTTTATCTTTTAAAAACAGGGTAGGTTATATTATATTCCCAAGTGGTGCTAGTGGTAAAGAACCCACCTGGCAATACAGGACACATAAGAGATATCGGTTCTTTCTCCAGATAGGGAAGATCCCCTAGAGGAGGAAATGGCAACCCACTTCAGTATTTGTGCCTGGAGAATCCCACGAACAGAGGAGTCTGGCAGCCTACAGTCCATGGGGTTGCAAAGAATCGGACATGATTGAGCAACTTAGCACATGCACACAGGTTATATTTTATGTCCAAGCAAATGACGATTATAGAGAGTAGATGCATGTTCTTAATAAAGGTCTGGAGGCTGAAAATGCTTCCAGAGGACTTTATTTTTCTAGAGGTTTTCATACAACTTCGGGAGAATTTTTGAATCCAGTTGGAAAGAAATTTTAGGTTTTTAAAAATGTTTTTCAGCATTTCATGAATCTTAGATAATAAACACATTCATCAAATGTCATTTCCATTTTAAATCAACCTCCCTCAGTTGAGTCAGCATGGGGTTTTGACCTGGAAAAAAAAAAAAAAAAAGCTGAAAATACAAATTTGAAAATGTGAAAAGTGACAGAAGAAGAATCGTATTGATTCTGGATGTCATGACGGCTGGTGCTGACTGATGCTTTCTGTGGGCCTGGCTCTAGGCTGAACACCATTCTTCCTTCTCTCTTTCAAGCCTCAGATCACTATGAGGTCTTTTCTATTATTATCCCTGTTTTATAGATGAAGTCTAGAGCCTTAGGGGCTAATAATGACCTTGCTGGATCCAGAGCCCGGCCTCTTCACCATAAATGAACCGATACAAAATGTTAATCAGTGCAAGACAATGGATGTACAGGTGTGGAAAAATTCAGCCTCTATCCATCCTATCCATGGTTGAGTCCTTCCAAGGATAATAAAAGTCAGAGGAATGGTTCAGAAGACCGGACACCCCTCCTCTTTCTCTTGCAGGTTTCCTTTCTACGTCTGACCATGAGAAGTATAGTTGTCACCCAGCTCCTTAAGGACCATGACTCAGGTGCTAAGCAATCACTACCATCCCTTTGTCCATCTGGTCATCAGTCTACTAAGCAAGTCAACAAACACATGTTGAGGGACTTCACTTTCCAATGCAGGAGGTAGGGGTTCAATTCCTAGTCAGAGAGCTAAGATCCCACATGCCCGTGACTGAAAAAACCCCAAAACCTAAAGCATAAAACAGAAGCAATGTTGTAAAAAATTCAGTAAAGACTTTAAAAATGGTCCACATCAAAAAAAATCTTTAAAAAACAAAAACACATTGAATTCTCATTCTAGATGAAGGATAAATAAATAAACAAGGCAGGATGCCCGTCTAATTGGGAGGGAAGATGTTAGATAAGAGATGCATTAACATATATTCTATTAGTGGCCCAGTGCCCTCTCCCTCCTGAACATGCTTCATGCTCCTTTTGGGGCTTATATCTGCCTATGACAGATCTCGAAGTGTTTACATTTTCAAATGTGCGTATCTTTTATTCTCTTAGATGCTGCAGACTCCTTCATGTTTAAACAAGGTGATGCTTTATTCTGCGAGATGCTTTCTCCAAAGCTAAGCATCTTCACGGCCTTGACTAATGAGGCGGGGTACTTGCAGATATCTATAGCAAAGTCTTGAATTGAAAAGAACTTACTGAGTTTTTGAAAAGTGTCAGCTTTTGATACTTGCGACGCCAAAATGAATTCTATGTGACCAAAAGACAACCACAACCCTAAAATATTACATTTTGAAATGGAAAACTATGTCAATTTACACTAATTTACAAATCCTAATTAATATAATAATTTTGCCATATATATAAGAGTGAATATTTTGGATATTTGACAATTACTACCATTATTTTAAGATGGTATTTTATAAACAATAAGAGTTTAAGAATTTTCACTATTAGACATAGTTAAAAATTCCAGATCCTTAGGAATCAGCATTTTCATTTGTATGAAACAGTCTTAAGGAAATAATCAAATATGAGGACAAAAATTTGTGTAAGCATTTCAACATAGTAGTATTTATATAATACTAAATATACTTGAGGTTAAAAATGAAATAACCAACAAGAGGGGAATGGACAATAATGCAGACATATGCATAAAATATTTTCATGAAATAGTTTATTATGTGAGCCAATTTTAATGCTAAGTTAGAAAGAAAAGGTAAGGACTAGTAGACAACCATGATGTTGAACTCAATTCTGTAATAACCATGCTCTCAGCTGCACAGGGATGCCCTTTAGCAGCCATATTTAGTTTCTGTGACTCTGACTCACTACCTATGGAGTTTGTGATTAGGATTGCGATTAAAGGATAGTTTTCTTGATTGGCCAAACAAGTAGCTATATGAACATAAAGCTGGGAGGGGGAGAGAGGGTGGAGGAGAAACACACAGATGCTTGGATTCCCTGAGGGCTTCAAGTGCTATTTCCAGGTCGTTATAGGTCAATGCTTTCCCTTTCCATGTAAGCTGAAGTCATTGCATTGAAAATTGCTCACATTACAATTAGATAAGCAGAGAAAATATAGATACTTTTCATCTTGAAAACAGGTCTAATCTTCTTTAAGAGTTTCCCTGGTTACTGAGAAAACTGTGTTTTAGACATATTCAGTAAACTCAGTGTAATCTGATGACTTTATTAAAGAGACTACAGTTATCATATTCCACAAATGTCTTGGTGTTTTATATTTTAGATTTGCTTCCCCCTCACTCCTCTTTTTAAAACAGTGTCTGGGAATTTAGAAGGCTTACTCAACTCAGTGTCCTTCTGGCATCCATTGCTGAAATGTGCAAGCCAGCACAGCTCAAGGCCTGTTTTGGCGTTGTTTAGCTAGCCTGGTGTGTGAGTATTAAGTCACTTCAGCTGTGTTTAACTCTTTGTGACCCTAAGGACTATAGCCCGCCAGGCTCCTCTGTCCATGGAATTCTCCAGGCAAGAATACTGGAGTGGGTTGCTATGCCCTCCTCCAAGGGATCTTCCCAACCTGGAGATGAATCTGAGTCTCTTATGTCTCCTGCATTGGCAGGCAGTTTCTTTACCATTCTTTACCACTAGTGCCACCTGGGAAGCCCTTGCTAGTGTGGTAAGCCCTGCCTATTGACTCATTTCTTCTTCAGCTCTTGTTCTTGTGGGCAGCCCTTGAAATTTTTGTTGTGTTTCCCATTCTAGGTCCAGGATCTCTTTATACTAAAGATGGTGATTTCGTCCATCAAGTATCTAGATAAAGGCTGACTACATTGCAGAACACACTTTGGGACATTTAGGAGATTCTGGGATCCCATCCATGCCATGTAGACACTGAGGATGGCTTGGGAGAGTCAAACTCAGGTCTGCCGTCTGCCTGTCAGCAGGATGTGGGGACCACCTGTAGGATGGCCTCTCCTACACTTCCAAATGAAAAGGGGCAAGGGTCCTGCTCTTCAAGTCCACTCTCTTGCCCCTCCTTCCAGGACTTTGGCCAGAGAGGAGGTGCAGCATTCTGTCTTACCAGGGACTTGCTTTTTTCCCTTTCTACTTCTCACAAGCCATCATAATGAGAAGGGATGGTCTTTCTTCTCTCCATCCTTCTTAACACCCTCCTACATCATATATTCCACTTTCCACTGGTCATACATAACCTGTTCCTTTCTCTGGAGCTATAAGGTTGGGGGGAAGGGGAGGCGGGGGGATAAGCCTCCAATTTTAAAAAGGTATCAGGATTGGATGATATATATCAGAATGAGAAAGTAGATTCTTAGTGCTGGGAAATCAAAAGATATACAACTGTGTGCTGAAGATTAGATCTGCAAACACATGTACACACACACACACACACATTCACTCACTCACTCACAGACTCTTTAAACCATTATCTCTGCTTTATCTAGATTTGGAGTGGGGCTATGCTCCTTATTAACTGAGAGTCTTTGTTAAAAAAAAAAGTTCAATTGAAAGGCTCACAAGATGAAGTTTAATCATGCTTTGAAATGTGTTCATGTTCACCCTCATACATCCTAGCCTCCTAGTCCTGACTAGGGTGACTGCCAGTGCTTTCTTGTAATTACTTATCTCCTGTAGATTAGATAATGACCTCAGCTTCTTTACAGAAGAGAGACAAAACATTTTAAAACATACTATGAAAGATCTTTCCAGTTACATTGCCCTGCAACTCTACAAAGTCTGAATCTGGGGGAATGTTGAATGAGGAAAAAAACTGTCATTGACACTTACTTTTATCTTCTCCAGATCAGATCAGATCAGTCGCTCAGTCGTGTCCTACTCTTTGCGACCCCATGAATCGCAGCACGCCAGGCCTCCCTGTCCATCACAAACTCCTGGAGTTCACTCAGACTCACATCCATCAAGTCAGTGATGCCATCCAGCCATCTCATCCTCTGTCATCCCCTTCTCCTCTTGCCCCCAATCCCTCCCAGCATCAGAGTCTTTTCCAATGACTCAACTCTTCGCATGAGGTGGCCAAAGTACTGGAGTTTCAGCTTTAGCATCATTCCTTCCAAAGAAATCCCAGGGCTGATCTCCTTCAGAATGGACTGGTTGGATCTCCTTGCAGTCCAAGGGACTCTCAAGAGTTTTCTCCAACACCACAGTTCAAAAGCTTCAATTCTTTGGCGCCCAGCTTTCTTCACAGTCCAACTCTCACATACATGACCACAGGAAAAACCATAGCCTTGACTAGACGAACCTTTGTTGGCAAAGTAATGTCTCTGCTTTTCAATATGCTATCTAGGTTGGTCATAACTTTCCTTCCAAGCAGTAAGCGTTTTTTAATTTCATGGCTGCAGTCACCATCTGCAGTGATTTTGGAGCCCAAAAAACTAAAGTCTGACACTGTTTCCACTGTTTCCCCATCTATTTCCCATGAAGTGATGGGACTGGATGCCATGATCTTCGTTTTCTGAATATTGAGCTTTAAGCCAACTTTTTCACTCGCCTCTTTCACTTTCATCAAGAGGCTCTTTAGTTCCTCTTCACTTTCTGCCATAAGGGTGGTGTCATCTGCGTATCTGAGGTTATTGATATTTCTCCCGGCAATCTTGATTCCAGCTTGTGTTTCTTCCAGTCCAGCGTTTCTCATGATGTACTCTGCATAGAAGTTAAATAAACAGGGTGACAATATACAGCCTTGATGAACTCCTTTTCCTATTTGGAACCAGTCTGTTGTTCCATGTCCAGTTCTAACTGTTGCTTCCTGACCTGCATACAAATTTCTCAAGAGGCAGATCAGGTGGTCTGGTATTCCCATCTCTTTCAGAATTTTCCAGTTTGTTGTGATCCACACAGTCAAAGGCTTTGGCATAGTCAATAAAGCAGAAATAGATGTTTTTCTGGAACTCTCTTGCTTTTTCCATGATCCAGCAGATGTTGGCAATTTGATCTCTGGTTCCTCTGCCTTTTCTAAAACCAGCTTGAACATCAGGAAGTTCACGGTTCACATATTGCTGAAGCCTGGCTTGGAGAATTTGGAGCATTACTTTACTAGCATGTGAGATGAGTGCAATTGTGTGGTAGTTTGAGCATTCTTTGGCATTGCCTTTCTTTGGGATTGGAATGAAAACTGACCTTTTCCAGTCCTGTGGCCACTGCTGAGTTTTCCAAATTTGCTGGCATACTGAGTGCAGCACTTTCACAGCATCATCTTTCAGGATTTGGAATAGCTCAACTGGAATTCTATCACCTCCACTAGCTTTGTTCGTAGTGATGCTTTCTAACACCCACTTGACTTCACATTCCAGGATGTCTGGCTCTAGGTCAGTGATCACACCATCATGATTATCTGCGTCATGAAGATCTTTTTTGTACAGTTCCTCTGTGTATTCTTGCCATCTCTTCTTAATATCTTCTGCTTCTGTTAGGTCCATACCATTTCTGTCCTTTATCGAGCCCATCTTTGCATGAAATGTTCCTTTGGTATCTCTGATTTTCTTGAAGAGATCCCTAGTCTTTCCCATTCTGTTGTTTTCCTCTATTTCTTGCATTGATCGCTGAAGAAGGCTTTCTTATCTCTTCTTGCTATTCTTTGGAACTCTGCATTCAGATGTTTATATCTTTCCTTTTCTCCTTTGCTTTTCCTAAACAAATCTGATCAATCTTCCTCCAACTTAGAAGATCTTTAAATGCTTTTCTTGGTTTCCCTTCCTGGTCTAGTCACATTAAACAAGTGTGTAACTGCTCATCCGTAAAAGGATGGTGATAATAGTGCATAACTCAAAGGATTGTTGTGAAAGCTTGACTGGAAGTAGAAAAACTTTTAGATCTGGGCACCGCCTGGTCACCATTCTGGACAGGATTTGCCAGAACCTCAAACAGACAAGTCACTTTCTACATGAGTGTCTGAGATAATCATCCCAGATGAGGAGGTTGAGGACAGTGAGACAAAAAGGATTAAAATGGATTGATCATGGTCTGGAGAAGTGTTGGGAAAAGAGAAATGGTTTGAAGGGGGAAGCTGAGGTTACATCCTGCTCGAGGTTCCCTCTTGTTCTATGAGTTTGATCAGATCACTTGGCTCCTCTGAGCCTCTGTTTCCTAAGTGCAGACAGTAAACCTTCCAAGTAGATTTGGAAGCAAATAGACAGTTTTCAGAAAGGAAAGCAAAAACAAACCTGAATGGTGAATAAACATGAGATGATAACCAGCTGCACTGATAAGTAGGGAAGCAAAGTGAAGGTTGCTCAGTCGTGTTTGACTCATTGTGACCCCATGGACTGTTGTCCATGGAATTCTCTAGGCCAGAATGCTGGAGTGGGTAGCCTTTCCCTTCTCCAGGGGATCTTCCCAACCCAGGGATCGAGCCCAGGTCTCCCGAATTGCAGGCAGATTCTTTACCAGCTGAGCCACCAGGGAAGCCCAAGAATACTGCAGTGGGTAGCCTATCCTTTCTCCAGCAGATCTTCCCAACCTAGGAATCCAACTGGGGTCTCCTGCATTGCAGGTGGATTCTTTACCAGCTGAGCTATCAGGGAAGCCCAAGTAGGGAAGGGCACATTCAAATAATACAGTTTGCCTCAGATTGACAAAGATTGTGAAGTATGACAGTATTGAATATTAGTCAAAATGAGGAGAAATAGGAATTTACAATCGCTAGTAGAACTTAATTGTATAATTCCTATGAAGCTAAATTTGTTTATATTGAGTAAATTTGAAAATGTATTCATCTACAACCTAATAACTCACTTCCTGCGTACTCTGTAAAATATCTTTTGCATGCAAGCAAAGGAAGCATATACAAGGATATTTATTTGAGGATTTCTCATAATAACAAGAATCTGACACTCAAAATATGTCAAAGAGAAATACATAAATTAAAGATTCGTACAACTGAATACCACATAGCAGTTAAAAGAGATAAGATTTAATACATAATATCTATTAAATAGCTCATTTTACTTGGATAAATTTTTAAAAACCTAATGTTTTTGCCCAGGTATATCTATCTATTACTATTTATGTAAATTAGAAAGACTCTGTCACACAAAGGTATGTAAATACCTCTCCAAAATAGAGAGATGCTAATATACATAGAGATGAAATGAAAATGTAATAGTTGCCTCTGGGGAAGAGAAAGGAAATGAGACTGGAAGTTGGTGTTAAGGAAATTTCAACTACATTGTGATATTTTCTTCCTCTGATGAGATAGAAAAGCAAATATGAGCAAATGCTAACAGTTCTTAATTCTGCATGTGACTGTCTTTTTAATTTTCTTAAAATAGAAGATTATCATTATTCTTGACTAATACCTAGTAGTCATCATTACCATGACTTCAAATAGATCCGTGAAATTAAAGAAAAACAATGCAAGTGAACCCACCACTTACATAATTAATCTGTAAAAGCAATTTAAATGTAATTTCTAGGGCTTCTTACTTGTACAGAAGTTACAAGAAGACTCAGGCAGAGGTGGCAGGCCAAGTGGTATCCCACGAAGTCAACAAAGGAGGCAGTTAGAACAAACCTCCTCCTGCATCTTTTACAGACTTACACTACTTATTTTGTTTCTTCATGATGTCTTTGCTCCCTCCTTTTTCAAGACCACTCCAGATGGTTGCATTAAGCTTCTTCCATCTGTATAAAAAGGTTGAAGTTGGGAGGGAGGGCTGAAGAATGGCTTTGACATCCCATACGTCCCTAGATACAGACTGAGAAGCCTCACTGCCCACCCTGCCCACCCTAGCCAAACACTCCTCACATTTGTTTCTTTATCACGCTTGCAGTGATCCCAGATTTGCAAGGTTATCAGCCATTCTGCAAACACAGTTTATCTGCACTGTTTGCACAGTGTAGTCTCAAGTTTGGCATGAAATAAGAGAAATATTGAAGTTTAGCACAAACGTTTAGCCCTTTCCACAACTCAGCCCTCACCTTTATTAAGCCATGTGGTTTTCCAAAGTGAATTTTCAACCAAGGCCGTTTTTACCCCATCAATTATTAAGCGATTAAATGAATAAAGGGCATTAAAAAATGGAGATAAGATGTTCGAGATATTTCAAGTTCTTGAACTTTGTATATTCAGTTAGCAGTGATAAGAATGGAGGGAACAGAGAAATTTGGGGAAAGGACAAATTAAAATCACTGTGACAACTACAATGACACAGGCTTTAAAGAAATCACTGAGGTAACTATTCAAATTAACTGTGGCCCCAAGAGCAATGTGGGAATGATATTATCCCACACCTAAAATAAAGCACTGCTTCCCATGTGGCGCAGTGGTAAAGAATCCGCATGCCAATGCCTGGAGACAAGAAATGCAGGTTCAATCCCTGAGTCAGGAAGATCCCCTGGAGGAGGAAATGGCAACCCACTCCAGTATTCTTGCCTGGAGAATACCATGGACAGAGGAGCCTGGTGGGCTACAGTCCATGGGGTCATAAAGAGCTGGACATGACTGAAGCGACTTAAGACACACATACAAAATAAAGCACATAGGAGACAAAAAGGGATCAGAATGGCTATTTTAAATTGTAGCAAGTGTTTCTGTGTTAAGCCTTCTTTTCCTGAGTTACTCATTGATCCAGCCTTAGGATATATTATGATTTAACTCAGTCTTTCTTCCCTTCTTTGTCTGAGATACATACAAAACATGAATTGCATATGGAAAAACACTACAGTATTTCACAGTTACCACGTCCATTGGTTTTCGTGGCTTTGATTTTACTGGCTATATCCTGTCACCATGTGACTTAACTGGAACTCTGCTCATTGATTGCTCTTAAGAAAGAACACTCGAAGATGAGGAACAACATTATAGAAGAACTTTGAATTTGTTAGAATTTATTTTTTAAAGAAACAATGGTCAAAAGCTGTATTTCTAATTTGTAACAGATTATAGACGTCAAACTCAGCAACCATCATGACAAACCAGTTTCCATCAGTAGGTGAATACTGAAACCCGATGATCTAGATTTCTGGTTGCCAACTTTAGGTTCTGGGGTAATTAAGAATTTCAGAAGAGCAAAAGAACAGCCTCACAAAGACTTGTTGTAAACTATATGCAAGAAACAATATAATTGCTGCTAACATGACGAAGAATCAATATTTTAACTTTTAAGAAGTTGAGATACAAACATATTCATTTCAGATGTATAGCATAATGATTCAAATATTGTAAAATGATCACCACAATAAGTCTAGTTAACATCTATTACCACACAGAGTAAATTAGTATGTGAATACATAGTATTTTCACAATGTAAAGAGTTAATATGTTTTGATGGGAAACACTCTAAGCTCCTTAATACTTCATTGAGGAAAAGTTTCTGAAAAAATAGAAGAGTCAACTGGAATTAGTGATCAATATAGGAACACTTTAACTAATAATACAAAAAATGCAAATTAAATTTAGGCCCAGTAGAGACTTTCCTGGTGGTCTAGTGACTAAGACTCCACACTCCCAGTGAAAGGGCCTGGGGTTCTATCCCTGGTCAGGGAACTAGATCCCACATGAGGGACTCCACACTCCCAGTGAAAGGGCCTGGGGTTCTATCCCTGGTCAGGGAACTAGATCCCACATGAGGGACTCCACACTCCCAGTGAAAGGGCCTGGGGTTCTATCCCTGGTCTGGGAACTAGATCCCACATGAGGCCACTAAGAGTTTGCACGCTGCAACTAAATATCCTGCACACTGCAATGATGATCTGGTGCAGCCAATAAAAGATAAATAATAAATATTAGAAAAACAGACCCAGTAATTGCTTGCATCAAGTTATATTCATGCAGATGTCTGTCACAATGTAACTTGAAATAAAATTAGGGATTGATGATTGAATTAAAAATTGGCAATAACCAACTTGGATTCGGTAAGTGATCTTTGGTCCACTTATAAGAGGGCCAGCTATTTAGCTATTAAAATCATGTGTATTAAAGACTAGGTAACTAAATAAAAAGCCTAATAAAATAGTATTAAGAATAAAATCATTGATCCACAAGTGGATACACAAAATTGCCACAATTTAGACCAAAAACTCAGGCATTAAAAAAAAACAGAGAAAAACTCCTGAAAAAACAAAAATGAGCTCTCACTGAGAAGGTACTCATCCAGGTGGAATGGAATGACAGATACAGATCAAGATCAAAACAGCAGCTAAGTTAACAGAAAATGTTTCTCCCAAGGCTATGCTGCAGCTATAAATGTCTTAACAGCTCCTTCTTCAAGGGACACTTACTGACTTACTGAAAAATCTTGCTTTCTAATGTCTAGACAGTCAGAAAATTCGCTCTTTGAAATCGTAAGAATGACAATGAAGTGCCCCATTCTCCTAGCTGGAAAGATTTCCGTCCTTTGACCCAGAGAAGCAGCCTTGACGTCCAACCCATGTGCTGTTTCAGATAAGGGATTTCTGGACACATCATTTCACATCTATCTTCACTTTGTGGTTTTCAAGGAAAAAGGACTCTGGGTCTACTTTGCAGACCAGACTTCATGTTGACTCTTTCATCCACAGCTCTGCTTTTCTCTGAGCCTATCAAAGCATTGCTTCTCTTAAATCCCATTTCTTTCTTTCCTCGGTGAGTCACCCCCATGGTTCCTGTGGTTTGTGGTCTCCCTTACTGTTAAAAAAAAAAGTCAATAGATGTGACTTTTCAGACTACAGCTCTATCTGTTAGCAGCCTTTGGCTGATTGGGTTAGAACACATACAAATGGTAATGGGGACAATTTTCATATGAGGAGATTGCTCTATGTATATTGTACTTTTCCAATGCAAAACTGTTTGTTTCATAATGTAGAAAAGTTGGGCGCTATGGTTTTTGACTAAAATTAATCAAGTAAGTCTCACATTAAGCAGAAACATCACACTACTAATCATAATTATATCTGGATGGTAAAATTATGGGTAATTTATTTTTCCTTCCTTGAACTTGTCTGTATTTTTTTCTAAAATCATTATAATAAAAATGTGTTATTTTTTAAATTAGAAACATCAGTAGTTACAATTTTAAAACCTTTGACAAAAGTCTGCTTATTAACAAAATGAAAGCTATGATTCTTGATAATTATACTGCAGAGTGGGAGAGGGAAACCAACTTAGGGCTCAGCCAGAGAAAGAAGGATGTGATGCTTCCTCCAATCAGATAGGGGTGGAAATCTTCATCACCTCTGACAAGGCAACTTGGCCTCTGTCTTCATTTCCCACTTGGGTACCAGTAATCCAGAAGTTATTGTTCTGTTTAGCCTTTTAAAAAACACCCTTATTTTAGGGTTTTAGCAAGAAAAGCTGCTGCTGCTGCTGCTGCTACTAAGTCGCTTCAGTCGTGTCCGACTCTGTGTGACCCCAGAGATGGCAGCCCACCAGGCTCCCCCGTCCCTGGGATTCTCCAGGCAAGAACAGTGGAGTGGGTTGCCATTTCCTTCTCCAATGCATGAAAGTGAAAAGTGAAAGTGAAGTTGCTCAGTCTGTCCGACTCTTAGTGACCCCATAGACTGCAGCCCATGAGGCTCCTCCGTCCATGGGATTTTCCAGGCAAGAGTACTGGAGTGGGGTGCCACTGCCTTCTCCGAAGAAAAGGCTGGAAGAATTTAATTTAGTAATACTAAAGAATAATCTATTTATCAACTCTCTTTAATGTTCTAATGATATATTAACATCCCCTGATTGATAACTAAGGCATCAGGGAAGCTCTTGGAGTACAGAATGAAGTAGGGCAATGGCTAATAGAGTTTTGCCAAAAGAACACACTGGTCATAGCAAACACCCTCTTCCAACAGCACAAGAGAAGACACTACACATGGACATCACCAGATGGTCAACGCCAAAATCATATTGATTATATTCTTTGCAGCCAAAGATGGAGAAGCTCTATACAGTCAGCAAAAACAAGACTGGGAACTGACTATGGCTCAGATCATGAACTCCTTATTGCCAAATTCAGACTGAAATTGAAGGAAGTGGGGAAAACCACTAGACCATTCAGGTATGACCTAAGTCAAATCCCTTATGATTATACAGTGGAAGTGAGAAATAGATTTAAGGGACTAGATCTAATAGACAGAGTGCCTGATGACCTATGGACGGAGCTCCATGACATTGTATAGGAGACAGGGATTACAATCATCCCCAAGAAAAAGAAATGCAAAAAAACAAAATGGCTGTCTGAGGAGGCCTTACAAATAGCTTTGAAAAGAAGAGAAGCGAAAAATAAAGAAGAAAAGGAAAGATATACCCATTTGAATGCAGAGTTCCAAAGAATAGCAAGGAGAGATAAGAAAGCCTTTCTCAGTGATCAGTGCAAAGAAATAGAGGAAAACAATAGATTAGGAAAGACTAGAGATTTCTTCAAGAAAATTAGAGATACCAAGGGAACATTTCATGCAAAGATGGGCTTGATAAAGGACAGAAATGGTATGGACCTAACAGAAGCAGAAGATATTAAGAAGAGGTGGCAAGAATACACAGAAGAACTGTACAAAAAAGATCTTCATGACCCAGAGAGTCATGACGGTGTGATCATTCACTTAGAGCCAGACATCCTGGGATTCAAAGGCAAGTGGGCCTTAAGAAGCATCATGATGAACAAAGCTAGTAGAGATGATGGAATTCAGGTTGAGCTATTTCAAATCCTAAAAGATGATGCTGTGGAAGTGCCACATTCAGTATGCCAGCAAATTTGGAAAACTCAGCAGTGGAAAAGGTCTGGAAAAGGTCAGTTTTCATTCCAATCCCAAAGAAAGGCAATGCCAAAGAATGCTCAAACTACCACAAAATTGTACTCATCTCACACGCTAGTAAAGGAATGCTCAAAAGCCAGGCTTTAGCAATACATGAACCGTGAACTTCCAGATGTTCCAGCTGGTTTTAGAAAAGGCAGAGGAACCAGAGATCAAATTGCCAACATCCACTGGATCATTGAAAAAGCAAGAGAGTTCCAGAAAAACATCTATTTCTGCTTTATTGACTATGCCAAAGCCTTTGACTGTGTGGATCACAATAAACTGTGGAAAATTCTTCAAGAGATGGGACTGCCAGATCACCTGACCTGCCTCTTGAGAAACCTGTATGCAGGTCAGGAAGCAACAGTTAGAACTGGACATGGAACAACAGACTGGTTCCAAATAGGAAAAGGAGTACGTCAAGGCTGTATATTGTCACCCTGTTTATTTAACTTACATGCAGAGTACATCATGAGAAATGCTGGACTGGAAGAAGCACAAGCTGGAATCAAGATTGCTGGAAGAAATAGCAATAACCTCAGATATGCAGATGACACCACCCTTATGGCAGAAAGTGAAGAAGAACTAAAAAGCCTCTTGATGAAAGTGAAAGAGGAGAGTGAAAAAGTTGGCTTAAAGCTCAACATTCAGAAAACTAAGATCATGGCATCCGGTTTCATCACTTCATGGCAAATAGATGGGGAAACAGTGGAAACAGTGAGAGACTTTATTTTGGGGGCTCCAAAATCACTGCAGATGGTGATTACAGCCATGAAATTAAAAGACGCTTACTGCTTGGAAGGAAAGTTATGACCAACCTAGATAGCATATTCAAAAGCAGAGATATTACTTTATCAACAAAGGTCTGTCTAGTCAAGCTTATGATTTTTCTAGTACTCATGTATGGATGTGAGAGTTGGACTATAAGGAAAGCTGAGTGCTGAAGAATTGATGCTTTTCAACTGTGGTGTTGGAGAAGACTCTTGAGAGTCCCTTGGACTGCAAGGAGATCCAACCAGTCCAACCCAAAGGAAATCAGTCCTGAGTGTTAATTGGAGGGACTGATGTTGAAGCTGAAACTCCAATACTTTGGCCACCTGATGGGAAGAGCTAACTCATTTGAAAAGACCCTGATGTTGGGAAGGGTTGAGGGCAGGAGGAGAAGGGGATGACAGAGGATGAGATAGTTAGATGGCATTACCAACTCAATGGACATGAGTTTGGGTAAACTCCAGGAATTGGTGATAGACAGGGAAGCCTCGTGTGCTGCGGTCCATGAGGTCGCAAAGAGTTGAACATGACTGAGTTACTGAAAAATAAAAATATCTGTGAGACTTTCAGTCACTATACATGTACAATTAGTGGTATTAGTGCATTGATCATGTTGTATGACCATCACAACTATGTATTTCTAAAACCCTTTAGGTATCCCACACAGAAACTCTGTATCCATTGGTTAATAGCTCCCCATCTCTTTCCCTCTAACCCTTGGTAACCTCTAATTTACCTGCTGTCTCCATGACTTTGTTTATACTAGATATTTCATATAAGGACAATGTTTGTCCTTTTACATTTGGATTAATTCACTTAGCCTTATGTTTTCAAAGTTTATGCATGTTGTAGCACATATCATGGCTTCAGTCCTTTTCTTGCTGAATAATATTTCCTTGTGGGTATATACTTAACTTTTTTTATCCGTCTGTCCATTGATAGACTCTTAGATTGTTTCCACCTGTTGGCGACTGTGAAGAATTCTGCTGTGAGCACTGGTTTACATGTATCTTTTGGAATCCCTATTTTCAATTCTTCTGATTATATTTCTGGGAATGGAATTGCAGGGTCATGTAATAACTCTATGTTTAACTTTTTGAGGAACTGCCATACTGTTTCCACAGTGGCTGAATCATTTTACATCCCATTAACTATTTACAAGTAGTCTAACTTAAGGAAGAAGGTAAATTTGGGACCCAACCCCAACTCTTCCAAGGGTTTGGTTTATTGTTTAACAAACTGAACTCTGTGTATCACATCTCATTCTTTGTTGAGTCATTTTTTTCTTTTTCTTCTACTACTACTAAGTCACTTCAGTCGTGTCCGACTCTGTGTGACCCCTAGATGGCAGCCCACCAGGCTCCCCTGTCCCTGGGATTCTCCAAGCAAGAACACTGGAGTGGCTTGCCATTTCCTTCTCCAATGCATGAAAGTGAAAAGTGAAAGGGAAGTCGCTCAGTCATGTCTGACTTCGTGACCCCATGGACTGCAGCCCACCAGGCTCCTCCATCCATGGGATTTTCCAGGCAAGAGTACTGGAGTGGGGTGCCATCGCCTTCTCCGCTTTTTCTTCTATTGGATTACAAATGTCAACTGTCTCTGAGGACAGATAGGAGATTAATTCATCACTTGCTTTGGTATTTTATGCCTCTAGATTATTGGGTGATTACTCTGGTATTTCAATAGCTAAAATCTTTTGGCTGGATTTCAAGATGGATCTTCTTCACATCCAGTTCCACATTTACAAATAGGATTAAAGTACTGTATATTATAAATTATATTTTTTCACATTTAATTAAATTACATATTTAATGTGTATTTCATTGTAATAAAAATCACCTAGAAATAAAGGTGACCTTTGTATTAAATGTAATGAGATACTGTTATGCCATTCTGTTAGCAAAGGCATTTGATATGTATATGTATATTTTTTAAGAAGAGACATATGCTTGAAGATTAGCTAATTTTGGTTCCAAATGTGAGTACAGGTCACCCTCACTTTCCTAAAAAGCATATGAGCCCTTCCAGATGGTCGTTGTCTATCCTACTCCTAATCATTTTTGGCATTTGACAGTAGAGTGTCTGGAGTGTTAAAATTAGTAAACGCAAATGTCATACAATCTAATCAGTAGCTAGATATCTAAAAAGCACACTGTATCTAAATACTGAAGAGACCTGCCTTTTCTTTTCCGCCATGGTTATTATTATCTGGTCATCCCAAACTTCCAGAAAAAGTGAAAGTGTTAGTCACTCTGTCGTGTCCGACTCTTTTTCTGGGTTGGTGAAGTCAATGGGGAGCCAGGAAGGTGGTCAGAGGGAGAAAAGAGAGCACAGGTTGTTACTTCTCTGGCTCCCTTCCTGAGCAGTCGCCTCAGGCTGGCTGGGACTCTTAACAAAGGTCACTCTCAAGGACTTCTCTTCCTGACAATCTCCCCCTTTCTGGCTTCTGTCATCACTCTCCCTCTGTTCCTAGGTTCCTGCACTATTCCTCATGGTTCTCCTGCTTCTGTAGTGAGTTTCTTTGTAAATAAAGTCTTCCTGATGTAGTTTCACTTGACTGTTCATCTTTTTTCCTTTGGAACCTTGAGTGTTATGGGCAAAGAAAGGGTTTGGGTGTTGTTGTGTCTTTAAATAAAGATTGCCCTGGCTAAACTAGTGATTTTCTGTCTCAGATTGTGACACTCAGGGTGACATTGCTTATTTCAATAGATGTCATGAAATTCTCAAATGATTTCAACTGTAATTCAAAACCCCAAAGTTGACATTTAGCATTTGTAACAGGTGGGAAAGAAGGAGTGTGATTGTTAGAATCATTGGCTCTGTCATTCTTGAGTTGATAATTGGCCATTAAAAGAGGCACATTCCAGGTGGCTGGGCATGAGGCCAAGGAGTGGGAGACACACATGTCCAAGAACATCTCAGGGGAAGATAAAGAGGAAATATCGGATGCTGTGAGTTAGTGGGTGGATGCTTTGCCTAAGGGCATTCACATTCAAATTAATAAAAAACATGGAAATACTAGCAAAGCTAAGCTATATATATACTTTTTGGATACGAGCACAGGTGTGATTTTTTTGGATGCAAACATAAGTGCAATAAAAATTGACGACATGTTTACTGATGATGATAAATCAAATTAGTGACATATCACATGTATACATGTACACTTACACATATATGTATGTGTCCATGTACACATATATGTACATATACATATATGTGTATGTGTATGTACATACATATCACATGTATATGTATGGCTCAGATCTATATATTACAATATAAATACCCAAATATGAAAAAAAGCTTAAAAAAATCAGTGACCATGTCTGAAGCAGGGGAGGGAGGCTGTTGTCATTTGAAAGGGCCACAAGGGTCCTTCTGATGGTGCTGTGTTAGCTTGCTTGGACTACCATAAAGAAATACCACAGATTGGGTGGCTTAAAAAGCAGAAATTAATTTTCACACAATTCTGGAGGCTGGAAGTCCAAGATTGAAGTTGTTGGCAAGTTTGGTTTCTTCTGAGGCATCTCTGCTTGGCTGCAGATGGCTGTCTTCCCTGTGTCCTCACGTGGCCTTTCCTCTATGCCTGAGTGTGTGTGCTCTCTCTGTACCTCCAGAATCTCTCTCATAAGGATATCAGTCATACTGGGTTAGGGCACCACCCTAATAACCTCCTTTAACCCGAATTATCTCTTTAAAGTCCCGATCTCCAAATACACTCACATTATAAAGTATTAGGGCTTAGGGCTTCAACATAAGAATTTGGGGAGGGTATAGTTCCTCTTATAATAGACACGGAGATGCTGATGTTCTGTTTCTCGACCTGGGAGATGGTTGCAGAGGTCTGTAATTTATGATTATTCATTGAACTATGTTTCCATGTATTATGCATTTTTATGATGCTTATGTTATATTTCACAACTGTTAAAAATTAAGTGAGTATACCATGCTGGCCAAAAGAACAGCTCTGGACCACCCTTTCAGACTGTTTTGTGTAGGTCACTAACATCCATTTCTATTAAGATCATAAAAATACGGCATATACTAGGATAAGGCAATTCATCTTAAAGGGTTATTTTTCTTCCTCAAGAATGTTTATATAGTACAGAATATTTCAGGATACTTATTCGGAATGCACAATACATGGATATTTTTCCTGATTGTATTTTACGTCTTCTAAATATTAAAACTGTGTGTGGGTATTTTAACAAACTCTAGTTCTGTATAATCTCATCTCCCTGCAACCTGTAGGCATGAATTGTGCTGCCCTCCTGTGCATTATGCTTTGAATCTGTCCTTGGGTTGTGGATGACCTTGTTCTAGTAATGAAGCTGCCCTACTAAGAGAAGGGCGTTTCTAAAAGGAGCAGAATATTACTATTCAGAAGGGGGAGAGGTGTTTGTTTTTGATGCTCATTGAAGAAAAAGATGTTCATCACCAAACAGAAGTTTATCAGTATGTGTTCATTTCCACACTGTGCCTTTGAGATAACTTAAAATATAATTGAATTGTTCACTATCTGTTCTTAGTAGGAAGGATCAAAAATTAGGTTGTGTAGTGTTATTTGAAGGATTAAGAAACCTCCCCTCACCCCCCAAGAGCTTCCTCATCAGCCTGCAACAGAATGTGAGATTCCCAACTTCCAGCTACTTATCTATTTATTTTCCAGCAATGTGCTGGGTAACGGGAAAGACGAAACAGACACAGTTGCTATCCTTTGGAGTTCTTTGTCTAAGTGAGGGAATCAGGTAGGCAAACTGGTAATTATATTACAACATTGTGAAGCAGTAATAGAGGTCCAGGTCTGCATAGGGAAATGTAGAAATAGCAGGGAGTACCCAAGACAGTTTGAGGATTCAAGAAACTCTTCCCAGAAATGATTCTGTGCTTTAACGTAGAGGAGGATTAAAAGTTAATCAGGTTAAAAGTCAGGCGACAACGTCTTGAGGAGATGGAACCACATGAAAAAGTCATAGGGTTTGCCTTGTGTACCTCAGGGTGTATAACTAGGATCATTTCCATATTCCAAAGTAAAAGTGAAAAATGTGTCTGGAGAGGTGGGTGAGAAAGGAACTTTTATTTTAAGAATGATGATGTTATATCTCTTTTGGATGCATTAATTGGGCTGCTGTAGCAAGGATGTACTTGAAAAAGAAAACAGAGAAGGCAGAATGGTCATTTAGGAGAGATGATGAGAGTCTGAACTAAGGGGATAGCAGTGGGGAGGAAGAGGTGGGGGGATTTGTAAAATTGGCAGGATTTGGGAGTGAGTAGATGTAAAGGTGATGGAAGAACTAAAGACGTACACACACTTGTAGGTTAAAAGGGCAGGATGTTGAAACAGACCATGCCTAGTGGCCTCAGTTATCATCTGTGGTGGAGCAAGTGGTAAAGAACCCGCCTGCCAGTGCAGAAGACTTAAGAGACTTGGGTTCAATTCCCGGGTTGGGAAGATTCCCTGGAGAAGGGCATGGCAACCCACTTGAGTACTCTTGCCTGGAGAATCCCATGGACAGAGGAGCCTGGTGGGTTACAGTCCATAGAGTCGCAAAGAGTTGGACATTACTGAAGCGACTTAGCATGACAGTAAGCTGGGGGAACCCTGAACAAAGGGCTTAAAGAAAGTGGCAAAGCTCTAAAAAGTTTCTAGAGGAGATGGACAAGATAAATGACCAAGGACCAGTAAAAATATTGATGGTTGGTAGTGATGAGAGTTCACTTACGGCAGGGAAGTGAAGTGAATGAAAATATTACCTTTCTTTCCACCCTACACCTGTCCCCTCTTCAAAAAAGGGATGGGAGGGTGCTCCTCAAATCAGAGACTCTGGCAATATTCATGCAAGGGAATGGGAGAAACCCAAAGAGTAGAGAGCAGAGAGTAAAGATTAGAGTGGTGATACAGGGTGAGATTGTCTTTCCTTGACTGTGGAGTGAGAGGCAGGGCTGGAAGAAACTGCTGCACAAAATTTAATCCTGATACATACTGTAATAGACTATTTATTCCTTGAAAAATATGGCTACAACTCAGCGAAGACAAGTAATTTTAGCTGCTTTACAATTTGCCAAAACTGTTTTACATCTACTGTTTTATTTAAAGTCAAGAACCATATCACATTAGAACTCAGCACATGGAGGGGCTCAAAATAAACTTGTTTCTTGTGGACTGAAATATTTCATTTGAAACAAAGAACACCATTAGTTATGTCTATGGCAACACACACTGGAATCTAGGGAAAGAAAGAGACACAGACAGGTTCATTTTAATGGGAGGTGGAGGGATAGAAGACAGCTAGCTGATGAGAGTTGCAAAATGTAGCAGAAAAGAGCTTGTCATCTGGAGCCAGACACTCTGTTGGATTTGTGGTTTCTGTCTGTCTGTGTGTGTGACTGGGGATGGGGGCAGCTGGAAGACTCAGCTTCAAACCCTCAAAAGTGATGACCAGGGTGCCAAATTGCTCCCTGGGAGGCTGAACACAAACTGGGATGTGTCAGATTTTGGCCAGCATGGAGCTTTCTTAAAAGTTGATTTTGACAAGGTTCTGTCCATTTGTTGTAAATGAAGGGATGGGGAATTACCATGTTGCTATAAAGTTACTGAAACTGACTTATGCAGAAATGACCAGGTTAAGTTTTCCACCATCTAGCAGTAATGGAGGCCAAGAAGAGAGTTATGTCCAGTTACAAAGAATTGGAGTTACATTTCCTAAGCACTTCAGTTTATAGCCTATGAAATTGATACCCACACTGTTAATATTAATTATTACATTTGGATCTTCTCAGTTCCTTAAAAGTTATGATTGTGGGTATAACACTAGCTTAAAGGCATGGAAAATCCTATGGATGGAGGAGCCTGGTAGGCTGCAATCGATGGGGTCGCTAGAGTCAGACACGACTGAGTGACTTCACTTTCACTTTTCACTTTCATGCATTGGAGAAGGAAATGGCAACCCACTCCAGTGTTCTTGCCTGGAGAATCCCAGGGACGGGGGAGCCTGTGGGCTGCCATCTATGGGGTCACACAGAGTTGGACACGACTGAAGCGACTTAGCAGTAGCAGCAGCAGCAATTTTTCCTTACTGTTCTTGCTATAAACAGATTTTCTTCATTCATATATCCTCTTTCCCCTCCCCTCTGCCATTTTGTCAGTAACATTTGGTTTGGTCACTTAGAGTGATTGAAATTAAGGGCCAGTGCTAATATAACTTAGAGAAAGGGAAGGAAAGAAAATGAGACTAATTAAAAAATCTATATCTAATTGTTAATAAAAGGGAGAAAAGCTTCTTTAAATATCAGAGGAAAAACTGTTTTCTGTAAAGCAATCCCATGCTATTAAAATGGTAAAAGCTCCATTCTTAAGTCTCCAGTTTGAAGAATTCACTTTAAACTCTTCCTGAAACCTACCAGAAAATTTTCAGGACAGTAAATAATAACAGTACTATTTTTACCATTTCAAAAAGCAGTAGAAGGTAGGATAATTAAGAGTTTCAAAGCAGACTGACGTGGGTGGAACGGACTCTCCATTTATGAGCTGAACACACTTGGATAAAAGCCCCAGTTAATCATCTGGGAGATGGGAGTCGCTGGCTGCATCTTAGAGGATGTTCTCAGAGGCTGTTCCTCACTTCCTCCTCCCTAGCAAAGCACCGGAGGACATCAAGTTCAGGAAATGAACCATCTCCAGCTTCAATGGAGGAATCTTGATTAGTTGACTGGTAAAAATGCCAGCATTTCCCAGTGTATTCTGTGGCACACTAGTTCACTGAGAAGTTCACTTTCATATAATTTGGGGGAACTACTTCATGCTCTGCCATTACCTTCTTGGAGACTCACAATGTATATTTTTATACTCAAGTCTGAGATGAAACCCTTACCAAGAAGGTTGTCCAATTTAGTATTTTCCATTTATAGTTGGTCACAGAACTCTGTTTCCACATTCTACTTATTACCAACCATAAAATTAATCTTTCAAGAAACACTTTGAGAAATGTTTCAAAGTATTTATTTATTGCTTTCAAATAAGTTATGTTGAACAGTAAAGCCCCGAAAGACAGTTTCATATTTTATTTGTATCCTCTTTTAGGCTAATATCAAAATTGTCCTTAGCATCCTTCTTTCCATGGAGAATGATTTAATAAAAATTCTGTGCCAAAGGAAATTGGCTGAGTTTTAAACATTTTCTCCATGACCCACACAAAGTAAATAATCAATAATGACAGTACACAGACATTTACAGGCCACTTATGAGGTGCTTATATGACTTTAAACTGTAATAGCTTTGTATAAACACAGATTATTCCTAATATTTTTCTAGATAGACAAACATAACTGCAATATTATATTAGCCATCTGTCAATATGATTTCTAAACCAATTATAAACACACAATATACCTTTAGGCTGCTGAAAAGTTTTGTAAATTGAACTTCATTCAATGAACACTGAACAAGAAAGTAAGAAACAAATAGTCACAAACATCCAAACAGAAAACATATATGTACACTTTCATATTCGATGCTGATCACGAAATCCTACAATTATAACTAAAAATAACAGTGCATGATCTTATTATTTTAGCAGGTGTTACAAGAATGTTCCCTGAAGAAGGAAACGGCAACGCACTCCAGTATTCTTGCCTGGGGAATCCCATGGAGAGGAGCTTGAAGGGCTGCAGTCCATGGGGTCACAAAGAGTCGGACACGACTGAGCAACCTAGCACGCACGCATAAAATGTATGTCATGGGCATTAGAGACAGTAACTTCTTGGGAAGACCTTGAAGCTTCATTCCAGGCAAAGTATTTCTAGGGCCACTAAATGGAGGACAGAGGACAGAGACAAGTCTGAGCCCCTGAAGGAGTCAGTGACCTGGTAAAGACAGGATGTACCTCCACCTCATAGGTGCACAGGGTCCCTTCACAGTGATGACATGTCCAAGCCTCACATATCTTACATTCATTTCCCATTTCAAGCATTACTGACATCTTAACTAGTGAATGCTGATTATCAAAACACTTGATTATCAAACCATCATGATAATGTTAGTAGGTTGAATAATGCCCAGCAAAAATATATCGAGTTCTGGTCTTAACCTCTTGAGCTTGTAAATGACATCCTAATAGTAAACACCAATACAGTATACTAACACATATATATGGAATTTAGAAAGATGGTAACGATAACACTGTATGCGAGACAGCAAAAGAGACACTGATGTATAGAACAGTCTTTTGGACTCTGTGGGAGAGGGAGAGGGTGGGATGATTTGGGAGAATGGCATTGAAACATGTATAATATCATATATGAAACGAATTGCCAGTCCAGGTTCGATGCATGGTACTGATTGCTTGGGGCTGGTGCACTGGGACGGCCCAGAGGGATGGTACAGGAAGGGAGGGGGAAGGGGGTTCAGGATGGGGAACACGTGTATAACCTGTGGCGGATTCATGTTGATGTATGGCAAACCAATACAATATTGTAAAGTAATTAACCTCCAATTAAAATAAATAAATTTATTAAAAAAATAAGGGGATGTCAGAATGGAAAGAGATAATTTAATCTGAAGCAATTATAATTAAAGTAGCTTAATGTTGCAAAGCATATGTCTAATTAATACTTTGCTAAGGTCTCCCCCAGGATGCTGGAAAGGGCTCACCAAGTGAGGGATGCTGCTGTGTAAGTTTCATTAACCTCCCAGTGAAGCCATCCTGCACCCATGCAATCTCTTTTCTTCTAATTTGAAGAAGTAGTTCACTGACTAAACTTATAAGATGTGATCCAAGAGAGGATTCCTGTATATTTACTTGTACTCTACTCTTTATACTACTTTATCTTCTACTCTACAGCTGATGGTGACTGAGGATAACCAATTCTTATTTTAAGCCATTATTTTCCTCAATTAACTGTAGATTCTAAAGAAGTCACCTTTTAACTGCTATTTCATCTGCTTTCAGCTTTGAAAAGGGAGATAAAAGTAGTACATCTGCCTTCTGTCCCCTTCACCATCCCCCACACTTAGTTGTTTTCTTAGATCTAAAACCACCTTCATGTGAAGCAGATATAGTATTATTGACAGCATTTCAAAACGGAAGGATTTTGCACCAAAAAACGCTTCACACCCTAATGGAATATCTGTCATCAACTATTTCACCTAAGGTTTCAAACCTTGGAGTATGAATTATGCAATGATGTTTGGGTTGAAAAATATGCCATTTTCAAGAATATTTAAAATTTCTGAGAACCTTACAGATTTCAAGCTTTATACTAGTCTATGATACAGCTGTAGAGTGTAAATCATCTACCTTTTTGTTTTGTTCATCATATGGCTCTGTTTTTTATCTTCTTGTTGCTTGAGAGTATTAATGAAATAACAAAATGAAAATTGAGTTCTTTTATCCTTGAATCTGATAAGATGCCAAAGCCATAATATTGCTGAAACACTTAAGCAGTCATGCAAAACTCATAAGAAATTTTAATAATTTTCAAAAATTGAGAAGCAGAAAACTTAATTAAAATTTCTGCATAATACATGCTCAATAAATACTTATTGACTCATATTTTAAAAAGAAAACTATAAAAATGCAAAACTACATTTGAGGAATGCCCTTTTGCAGTATTTCTGCAGCAGTTGAAACTGGTTGATGAGTACAAGGACATCCATTCTACCATTTGGTCTGCTTTATAAATGTTTGAAATTTTTCTTAATAAAATATTTGTTATTTTTTTACAAAAACTTCCCAGGTGAATTCCATGTGCAATCACAATCTACGTTCTGGGGATCCAAACCTGTGAAAAAATATGAAACTAGAATCTGTATTTTCCTCTCTTTTAATTCTCTAATAACTAACTAATCAGGTAATTAATTAATTAAGCAGATGTTTATGAATATTTGTTTTGGGTTGGAATAGTCCTAGTACTTGTCAGGCCCTGGAGATCCCTTAAGAAGCTTACAATATAGTTAGATGATACAAACTATAGGTCCTAAGAGTAGACAATATATTCAGTGAAGAGTACGGCATAAAGGAAGATAAAGGAAGTGTGTGTGTGTGTGTGTGTGTGTGTGTGAGTGTGTGTGTGAAGGCAGGTCAAATATTGTACCTCAGGGACGCATTAGAGACTGCTTCATGGAAAAGTGACTCTGAATAATTAATCAACAAGGACCTGTTGTATAGAGAACTCTGCTTAGTATTCTGGAATAACCTAAATGGGGGAAAAATTCAAAAAAGAATAGAAAAAGAAATTTAAAAAAGAAAAGTGACTCTGAAGATGTGGTTGGTGAAATCCTGCTAAGCCGCTAAGTCACTTCAGTCATGTCCGACTCTGTGCGACCCCATAGACGGCAGCCCACCAGGCTCCCCTGTTCCTGGGATTCTCCAGGCAAGAACACTGGAGTGGGTTGCCATTTCCTTCTCCAATGCATGAAAATGAAAGGGAAGTCGCTCAGTCGTGTCCGACTCTTAGCGACCCCATGGACTGCAGCCCACCAGGCTCCTCTCTCCATAGGATTTTCCAGGCAAGAGTACTGGAATGGGTGCCATTGCCTTCTCCTGGTGAAATCCTACCTACTCTTTAAATCCAGCTCAAATTCTATTTCCTATATCCTTGATTTCTGTTAGCAAACAAAAATACCTATTTCCACTGTGTACAGTAACACTTTGCTTCTACATGTTTCAATTATATCTCTTGTTATTGTACTGTAAGTCCTTTGAGATGAAGAACTGTTTTATGTATGTTTGCAACCTTCAGACCCTTCTAGAAAAGTGACTTGAATATTACAGGGACTCAGTAAAAGTATGCTGAATAAAATAAAACAGATCATCCTTCTACTTCATTGCTACATAAAATAATTTTGTTATATCATTTGACATTTGAGTTTACACGTGTGCCTTAACTGGCAGTCAATAGTGATTTAAAAAGAGTGCTGGTCTAAAAGAAAAGTACGTCGAGTTGGATAGAGAAACTTTTTTGGCAAAAATGGACACTGCTCTTTTCAAAGAGCTATAAATAAATGCCCTAATTTTTCTGCTCACTGAAAGAGGCACACTGTCTTGCTCAGTACAGTCCTGAATGTTAATTGTGTTCTCTTAAAAGCACCTGGGATCCAAAGGCTTTTCCTTCTCAGGCTTGCACAAGAGATTTTTTATCGGCTACATAGAATTTGGAATAACCCAATTCTGTCACTTTGGTGGGAACAAATAATTAAAAGAAAGTTGGCTGACAGAGATAAGAAGCACAAAAAAAGGAAAAAGCAAAGCACAGGAAAAATATGGTCAGTGAGGCACTTTCCTGACACTTTGTTAGTTTTGAATGAGGTGGTATTTTTTTGCTTTGAACTTGATCAATTCAAGGACATTCCTAACGCCTGGTTTAAAGTTCTGGCGCAGCTAGTAAAGCGCTTGAAGGCCCACACAAGAGAGTATATTAGTAAAGCTTCTAATGGAAAACAGCAAAAGCACAAGGAATGACTGGACTCCACATGCTTACTGGGAGTAGATCCTGACGCCTGCTATTCCTTTAACACTTAAATCTAACCATTTTGCAGCCATTACACTGAAACAAGCAATTTAGAAATGAATTCCACTGTGAAAAATAAACAATAATTCCCAAATAAAGGTTTCTGCTATCAATAATAGAGTATTTGCTGATTTTTTTTAAACAAATCCAGTGAAGACAGAACCACAAACGTGATGAGTCAGGGTTCAATGTAAGTATAACTAGTACACAAAACTGTTTTTTAAACACTAGAAAACCTGGATTTTGAGAAAATTTTTGGAGATCATTGAGGCTTATTTTATTGTTTTGTCTGTTTTTTTCCTAAGAACAACTAGAAACACTGGATGAAGTATCACAAAATACCTCCTTGAAAGTGTCAGAGACCTACCAAGGTGGCTCTGGCTTCAGTTCAGTTCAGTTCAGTCTCTCAGTCATGTCCGACTCTTTATGACCCCATGAATCGCAGCACTCAGGCCTCCCTGTCCATCATCAACTCCTAGAGTTTACCCAAACTCATGTCCATCGAGTCGGTGATTCCATCCAGCCATCTCATCCTCTGTCGTCCCCTTCTCCTCCTGCCCCCAATCCCTCCCAGCATCAGGGTCTTTCCAATGAGTCAACCCTTGACATGAGGTGCCAAAGTACTGGAGTTTCTGCTTTAGCATTAGTCTTTTCAATGAATACCAGGACCGATGTCCTTTAGAATGAACTGGTTGGATCTCTTTGCAGTCCAAGGGGCTTTCAAGAGTCTTCTC